>NC_072475.1:26085000-26272500 GCF_027574615.1 Eptesicus fuscus | reverse complement strand
ATCTATCACAATATATAAGCATATATATATATGTGTATATATATATATATATACATATATATGTATATATATGTGTGTGTATATATATATATATATATATATATGTGTATATATATATATATATATATATATATATAATCATGTTGTGTACCTTGAACATGTACAATTTTATAAAAGCATGTTTTACATAGGAGAAAATATAAAGGGCCAAAAATATAATAAGCGATGCTTAACTAAATAAAAACTAGAGAAATGCAAATTAAAGCTTAAATAGGACAGGATTTGAAATCTTATATAATAAAAGCATAATATGCAAACCGACTGAATGGCCGAACAGCGGAATGACCATCTGGATGACCATCTGGGACCACGCTATGACACCCACTAGCACCAGGCCAGCCAAGGTGGGTGCGATGTGATTGGTCGGGGGCCAGGCCATCACCCCATGATCACCCTGCAGAGGGAGGCCCAGGCCACCAGCTGGCAGGGCGATCCATAGGAGGGCTCCATGATTGCACCAAAGAGGGTGGCTCAGGCCACCGACCTGCGGGCTGCAGTGGGTGGGCAGAGCCTCCCTCTGCGAGGGAAGCCCTGGTCCCAGGTTCTGGCAGCCAGAGGGAAACCCAGGTCCTGGGTGCCGGAGGGAAGCCAGTGCCAGCAGCTGGGGGAAGGAAGGCCTACTCTAGCATGAATTTCGTGCATTGGGCCTCTAGTCCTATATAATAAAAAGGCTAATATGCAAATCGACCAAACAGTGGAACAAACAGTCGCTATGATGCACACTGACCACTAGGGGGTAGACACTCAATGCAGGACCTGCCTCCTAGTGGTCAGTGCACTCCCACAGAGGAAGTGCCGCTCAGCCAGAAGTCAGGCTCATGGCTGGTGAGCACAGTGGTGGTGGCAGGATCCTTTCCCTCAGTGGCAGTGCTAAGGATGTCCGACTGCTGACTTAGGCCCACTCCCCACAGAGCCATCAGTCGGACATCCCCTGAGGGCTCCCAGATTGCAAGAGGGCACAGGCCAGGCTGAGGGACCCTGGAGGGCACAAATTTCATGCACCGAGCCTCTAGTCTAATGTAATTATGCAATATGTGTTAGTCTGGATCCTACAAAAACTGAAATTAAGTCTATATTAAACATGGACAGATTTTATTAGGTCAAATGCTTATGTGAGAGAAAACAGGAAGCCAAGTTTTATCACCTGAGAAATCTCACCTCTCACAGAAACAGGGCTGCATAAATGTCCTGCTGTACTTCATCATTGTCTGGGAACGATATGTGGAAAGCATAGACTTCAAATAAACCTGGATTCATCCTGGCTGGTGTGGCTCAGGTAGTTGAGTGTCATTCTGTACACCAGAAGGTCACCAGTTAAATTCCTGGTCAGGTCACATGACCAAGTTGTGGGTCTGATCATGGTCACGATACTGTGGGAGGCAACCAGTCAATACTTCTCTCTCACATTAATATCTCTCTCTCTCTACCTATCTCTCCCTCTCTCTCCCCCTCCCCATCCCCATCTTTCCCTTTCTCTCTATAAAGTAAATAAAAACATATTTAAAAATAAGTAAATAACAATAAACCTGCAGACATATTGTACAGAACAGCTATTTGGTCAACTATATTCCCTGTAGTTGTTCTGTGGGGTATTTTAATGGCCACCAGAGTCCACCAATGTGTCACACAGATCTATTTCTCTATAGCAGTTCATGGAATAGCTTCTCAATGGTTTGCATGTGCCTTTGTGCCCAAATAAGTAAACTGGGCAGTAAAATAACCCCCATCATACTTGCTGATCTCAGTACTATCAATTAGTACTCATCATCTCCCCCAACCACTATCCAATTTAATTTCCCTTTACCCTAAGCTATCTCTTAGACAGGTCTACCTGGTGCTATGTTTTAAACCTCCATTGTCAAAAGCTCTATATCCCTCTTATAGGTATATACCAAAGGAAATGAAATCAGTACCATAAAGAGATATAAAAAATCCTATGTTCATAATAGCTAAGATATGGAAAAGATGTAACAGGTTATATACTGACATCCTTTATTTGTTCCCTGGCAATAGTGCATTCCTCTTTGGGCACTAGTACTTCTGAATTTTCAGAATCCCATAGCACTATTGTCTATCTGAGTCACTAAAATTGATAGTAATTGGAGCCCTTCCTATTTTACCACTAATTGGGGAAGATCCATATAAAACTTTCTTAAAGAAGATAGTTTCCTATTGAGGTTTCTGGATGGTGCTGTGCATGATCTAATTAGTAGATCCCATGGTTATGTTCCCATCTCTGCATGCACTTCTTCATGTAATAGGATTCCTGGCTGGAGATTATGCTAGAGGGATTCATTACTCATGTACCCGGTACCTGAAACCTTATTAATCTACTCTAACACTGATAAAAATATCAGACACAGAGCTGCAATCAGTCCTACTACATGATTAAATCTGGGTAGTGTATGCACTTTCCCCCTTTCATCCATTATCTGGTTTCTCTGAAAGGCAGATTGGCAAATTAAATGGAAATATGATAAAAACCACCACTCTTGGTATTTTTTTAAGAATGTACCTCAATTTAAGTTTGTTAAGATATTTTCTCATGATTATTCTGGATTTAGGGACTTAGGAGAAGAATACTAAAGAGATGAGATGATCTCATGGCTTCAGATCAGGAGGAATGTACTATCAATGTGACTTATGATTCATGATATTAATCTTAATTACTTGGTGTCTGCCACATTTCTCTACAGTAATACTGCTATTTTTTCTATTACCTTACTCTGCTGTTGTAACTCAGTTGCTAAAATAAGCCTGTACTCCAAGGAAATGAAATTAAATTCTATTTCTTGGAGGGAAGAGCATCAAAGAATATGTGGACATATGGCCCAAATATCACAGTAATTAATATATAAATTGGGGGAGATACCTTGAAGCTATACAAATATTGCATTTCTTCTTAATGTTCAACATCATTCAACTGTGGATGGTGTATGCAGCAACTATTTCCGTGGTATTAATAATGACTTCCTATTTCCCACATTCTTTCCACATTTATTATTTGGAATTCTGTTAGGATGATTTTCTTTTCTCCAGTGTATTTATTTGTTTGTTTGTTAACTTAATCATCACTTATGTATTTGGCACTGTAACAGTTTTATATTAATGCATAGACAATGACTACAATGTTAGCAGTTTAAAACAATGCAAATGTATTAGCTTGCAGTTCTGTAGATCAGAACTGAAGTTGTGACTTGGTTCTCCAGTCAGGGAATCACAAGGGTGAAATCACAGTGTCAACCAGGCTAAAATCTTTGGGAACTTGAAAGAAAAATCCACTTCAAATTTATTTTCTTTGTTGACAGAATCCAATTCTTTGTGGGTGTCCTTTTGTAAGATGGGGGTCCCTTTTCTATGTTGGCTGTCAGTTGGGGCTGTCCTCATCTATTTGTCTTTTGCAAAGCGAAGTTTAAAATTTTAATAAAATCTGACATCGACTTTTTTATTGATTAAGCTTTTGGTGTTGAATCTACTAGTATAAGTTAATCACCAAACTTAATATCATGTACATGTTGTCCTTTGTTATTTTTTTAGATATGTAATTCTTAAACATTTTAAGCCTATGAAAATGTTGACTTAAATTTTGTATAAAATGTGAGCCTGCGTAGAACTTCATAGTTTTGTTTTTGTTGTTATGACATATGAGCTTTCAAATAATTACTTGAGAAGGGTATTCTTTCTCCATTAAATTGTCATCTCACTCTGATCTAAAATCAATTGACCATTTTTTTTAAAATAAAGAATGATCCATTTATTGTTACTTTTCTTGATGCCATCACAATGCTAGTCAACAAAACAATGAGCTTTACCTGATTACAGGCATATATTTTCAATTTTATTTTATATGTATATATGTTAAAAACTTTTTTGTGAGCTAACATCTTAAAATACAACAATAAGAAAAACACACTGCTAAATAACACTACTAGTATAAGATTATCTAATTTGTTGTCTAAAATAGCCCAGCCGTCATGGCTCAGTGGTTGAGCATCCAACTATGAACCAGGAGGACAATTGACCATTTTTGAGTACATCTATTTCTGCATTCTACATTTTGTTCTGTTCACCTATGGGTTTATTCTTTGCCAATACATTGTCTCAATTATTGTACATTTATAGTAATTAAATGATTCAGGCAGTACCAATTATCCAACTCTATTTTTTTTAATTAAACAATTATTCTGGTTATTCTATACCTTTTGCCTTTTCATGTTAATATTATTAGAATTTGCCTCGTGTTGTCTTACAAGCTGTTTTTCACTGTTAGTTTTATGAAAAGCATTTAGGTTTGTGTATAGGAGGGACAGGGATTGGGGCTTTCTTTGATGGTTTATTTGGGCCTCAGGTTGCTATGTACCATGAACTCAGTTTTCAAGTCTATGCCTTTCACAAGTGTTACTATCTCTCCTCTACATGTAATGCTCCACCCAGCATCTATTCCTATCCCATTCTCAGCTGCCAATGATATCTATTCTGCACCCAGAATACAGTTTTGTTTGTGTCTTTTCCTCTACACATTAAGGTTTTCCTCAATAAAACAAATGGGGAGATGGGTTCAGGCAGAGTTTCTTATGAGCATATTATTTTGGGATATTTATAATAGAGGCATTTTTAATTTATAGCAAATAAATGATTTCTAGCCATTAGATTAAAAGTGCATGTTGCAGTGATAAATAGGAGGGCTATTTTATGAAGCTATAAATCTAGAAATTAATAAACAAGATAATGTTTACTGCTAATGTTCAATTAGCATATCATTTTCCCCAGCAAGTTAAATGGGTAAACAAATGTAGTTTAGCTTGTTTCTTTCTGTTCTTATAAAACAGTAATAATCTCTAAAGATGGAGAGTAGTCAAAGCATAAATAAATCCTTCATATATAAAAATGTTCAGTTTTCATGAAATTGCAGTTAAGAATTAACAAGTAAATGGACTGTCCTGTGAAAATATTCCTCCATGTACTAGGTGAAGTCAAGAAATGCCTTGATAGATATTAATGCACTTATAATGCACATCTTGAGATTGCTATTTTTCATTACTTCAATAATTTACAGTTCCATTTCTAATTTTACAGAGATTAAAAAATAAATGAAAACATTCTTAAGTATATATGTAATCAGAATAGTTATTTTACATAGTCCATTGTAGAAGTGGACTCCCATTATAAGTAATATATTACTAAGGATATATTTGACAGAAAGACAAATAGGAGGCAGCAAAATGACAAGATATGTCAGCAGATGACACATTTTTAAGACAGAGTTGAAGTAGCTAGGTAAAATATTTGACAGCTTACAGAGCAATTATATAAAGAACTTTGGAGAATTTTTCCCCCTACTGCTGATAATGAGTTTCATCAAAATCTTAAAAAATGAGGATGGATTTTTGTCTCTTCATTTTAAGAAGAAGCAGCACTGATTTTTTGAAAGTAACTTAAAGGTACTGAAAATGACAATTTATATGTGTGCCCAAATTCTTTTAGCAAGTGTCTTCACATGTGGTGGCAATTTTTTATGCCTTTTGATGATTGTAGTAAGCCTTGTTCAAAACCTGACAGGGCAAAGAAAGTAAAGTGATGACAACATGGTGTGTATTGATGCAATACTCTATCAATGATAACAAAATAAAAAGAAAATTGTTGTCTTACCCAACAGTATTAAATGTGTATTTGAAAATGGAGAATTGGAGAATTGAGTCCTGTGGTTTCTATTTTCCTTTAATAAATCCACCAATCCTTGGATAATAAAATATTATTTTTAGAAAACACACTACTTTTGCCTTGGGTTTTGGAAGACATATGTTTATACTAAATAATTTGCAATGTTTTGTAAAACAACATATTAAATTATTGTATTCCTAAAGCAACTCATTTCCTTTATGTGACAGACAGAGATCAACATATATTAAAATGTTTCTTACTGCTCATCTTAATTTTCCACCTTGTGTACTTTCATAAAACATTTATAGAGTTTTATCAGTGATTATCATGTGATGTCAACTACAGGTATTAGTCACTTTCAAGTAAGGCTAGTGCAGTTTTTGAAAAGTTGGGTTTTGTATATTTGTCAAGGTGTAAAATAATGATTCTAATGGAATAATGAAGCCATATTAGTTAATATCTTTAAAGTTAATTTTCAGCAAACACGAGATAATCACATACTTAACTCCAAATAATTTTACTATTTTTTTCCATTTATAATACTCCTTTGAAGTTCTATTTTGTTCAATCAGAAGTAAAATCTCTTCAACAAATATTAGTTTTACATTTAAAAGGTTGCAGACAGGGCCCCTGATTCTAAGTGTGCACACGAGACCACACGGAACACTGGGGACACTGACCCTGGGCAAGTCTGGTTCCCACCAACCAAAGGCAGCCACACGTCCTAGTGTCAGAGCACTTCAGTGAAACTCGGGTGGAGCGAAGTCCCCACAGCACACGGCCCAGGTCCACGCAAACAGAAGCTTGAGCTTTCTGGTGATAGCCAGAATGGGGAAACGAAATAACTCACAGAGGAAAGAAAATGTGGAGTCGCCAAGAAAGGAAATCAGTGAAACTGAAGCTTGCAACATGACCGAAAAGGAGTTTAGAGTATGGTCGTGGAATTTATACATCGAATGGATGAGAAAATAAACAACTTATGCAAGAATCAGGAAGAAATGAAAAGTGATATAGCTACAATAAAAACACCATGGAAAGTTTCAACAGTAGACTACAAGAAGCAGAGGACTGAATTAGTGAGTTAGAAGATCAGGTACAGAAACAAGCTCAATCTGAACAGCAATTGGAGAAAAAAATTAAAAAGCAGGAGGAAAGCCTAATGGAGCTTCGGGACAACATGAAACGAAGTAACATGCGTATAATAGGGCTGCCAGAAGGGCAAGAAGAGCAGCAGGGATTAGAAAATTTATTTGAAGAAATAATGACAGAAAACTTCCCGGATATGGGAAAGATAAAAGTTATGCAAGTACAGAGAGTCCCAAGCAGGATCAACCCCAAAAGACCCACACCAAGACATGTCATAATTTCAATGGCAAATATAAATGATAAAGAGAGAATCTTAAAGGCAGCAAGAGAGAGACAGAGAGTTACCTACAAAGGAACACCCATCAGATTGTCAAATGATTACTCAACAGAAACACAACAAGCTAGAAGTGAATGGAAGGAGGTATACAAAGTGTTGCAAAGCAAAGGACTGAATCCAAGAATACTATATCCAGCAAGACTATCAATCAAAATTGAAGGGGAAATCAGGAGCTTTGCAGATAAAAAAAGGCTCAAGGAGTTTATCACCACCAAACTAGCAATGCAAGAATTGCTAAAGGGAATACTGTAAAAAGAAGAAATAAACAGGTAAGAAGGAATATAGACACAAAAATAGATATGACCACAAACAAATACCTTTCAGTAATATCTTTAAATGTAAATGGACTAAATGCTCCAATCAAAAGATATCGAGTAGCTGAATGGATAAAAAAACACGACCCATATATATGCTGTCTACAATAGACCCACCTCAGAACAAGAGACTCACACAGATTGAAAGTGAAGGGATGGAAAAATATCTTTCAGGCAAATGGAAATGAAAAAAAAGCTGGGGTAGCAATACTTATATCTGACAAAATAGACCTCAAAGTAAATGCCATAACAAGAGATAAAGAAGGCCACTTCATAATACTAAAGGGAGAAATCCAACAAGAAGAAATAATTCTGGTAAACATATATGCTCCCAATATAGGAGCACCCAAATACATAAAAAAACTCCTGGAAGATTTCAAGGGAGAGATTAATAGCAATACAATCATAGTAGGAAACTTTAATACCCCACTATCACCACTGGACAAATCCTCTAAACAAAAAATCAGCAAAGAAACAGCAATCCTAAATGAATTACTAGACCAGATGGAATTAATTGACATCTTTAGAACATTTCACCCCAAAGCCACAGAATATACATTCTTCTCAAGTGCACATGGGTCATTTTCAAAGATAGACCATATGATGGGTCACAGGCAAAGTCTCTTCAAATTCAAGAAGATAAAGATTATATCAAGCGTCTTCTCAGATCACAGTGGCATAAAACTGGAAATCAACTACAATAAATACAATCCAAAGAAATCAAACACATGGAGACTAAACAGCATGCTATTAAACCATGACTGGGTCACCAGAGAGATCAAGGAAGAAATAAAAAACATCATGGCAACAAATGACAATGAAAACACAACAATCCAAAATCTATGGGACATAGCGAAAGCAGTCTTGAGAGGGAAGTTCATAGCTCTACAAGCCTATTGCAAAAAACAAGGAACAATGGTAATAAATTACTTAACCCTACAACTCAAAGAGCTAGAAAAAGAGCAGCAAGAAAAGCCCAGTGTAACCAGAAGGAAGGAAATAACAAAGATCAGAGTGGAGATAAATGACATAGAGACCAAAGAAACAATACAAAAGATCAACAAAACCAAGAGCTGGTTCTTTGAAAGGATAAACAAGATTGATGGACCTCTAGCCAGGCTCACCAAGAAGCAAAGAGAGAGGACCCAAATAAACAAAATCAGAAATGAAAGAGGTGAAATAACAACAGACCCCGCTGAGATACAAAGGATTGTTACAAAATACTATGAACAACTCTATTCCAACAAACTGGACAACCTGGAGGAAATGGACATATTCCTAGAAAAATATAACCTTCCAAAAATCAATCAAGAAGAATCTAAAGAGCTCAATAGGCCAATAACTATGGACGAAATGGAAGCAGTCATCAAAAAGCTTCCGGCAAACAAAAGCCCGGGGCCTGATGGCTTCACAGGAGAGTTTTACCAAACATTCAAGGAAGAACTAAAACCTATCCTCCTCAGACTATTCCAAAAAATTCAAGAGGAAGGAACACTTCCAAGCTCCTTCTATGAAGCCAGCATCACCCTAATACCAAAACCAGATAAAGACAACACAATGAAAGAGAATTACAGACCAATATCCCTCATGAACATAGATGCCAAAATCCTCAACAAAATTCTAGCAAATCGGCTCCAGCAGTACATCAGAAAGATCATACACCATGACCAAGTAGGATTTATCCCAGGAATGCAAGGATGGTACAATATCCACAAATCAATAAACGTGATACATCACATAAACAAATTGAGAGATGAAAATCACATAGTCATATCAATAGATGCAGAAAAAGCATTTGACAAAATCCAACACACTTTCTTGATAAAAACTCTCAACAAGGTGGGAATAGAAGGCTCATACCTCAACATAATAAAAGCTATATATGATAAACCCACAGCAAACATCATACTCAATGGACAAAAACTAAAAACATTTCCCCTAAGAACAGGAACAAGACAGGGATGCCCACTCTCACCACTCCTGTTTGACATAGTACTGGAAGTATTAGCCATTGCAATTAGACAAGAAGAAGAAATAAAAGGCATCCAAATTGGAAAAGAACAAGTAAAGCTGTCTTTATTTGCAGACGACATGATATTGTACATAAAAAATCCGAAAGACTCCGTCAAAAAACTAATAGACTTAATAAATGAATTTGGCAATGTAGCAGGATACAAAATTAACACCAAGAAATCTATGGCCTTTCTATACACCAATAGTGAACTTACAGACAGAGAGACTAAAAAGGCAATTCCATTTACCATCGCATCAAAAAATTAAGATACCTAGGAATAAACTTAACTAAGGAGGTAAAAGACCTATACACGGAAAACTACAGGACACTGAAAAAAGAGATAGAGGAAGACGTAAACAGATGGAAGAACATACCATGTTCATGGATTGGTAGAATCAACATCATTAAAATGTCCATACTACCCAAAGCAATCTATAGATTCAATGCACTCCCCATTAAAATACCAATGGCATATTTCACAGACCTTGAAAGAACTCTCCAAAAATTCATCTGGAATAAAAAAAGACCCCGAATAGCCACAGCAATCCTGAGAAAGAAGAATAAAGTAGGAGGGATCTCGATACCAGATTTCAAGCTGTATTACAAAGCCACTGTTCTCAAAACAGCCTGGTACTGGCACAGGAACAGACATATAGATCAGTGGAACAGAATAGAGAACCCAGAAATTGACCCAAACCACTATGCTCAATTAATATTTGACAAAGGAGGCATGAACATACAATGGAGTCAAGACAGTCTCTTCAATAAATTGTGTTGGGAAAATTGGACAGATACATGCAAAAAAATGAAGCTTGATCACCAACTTACGCCATACACAAAAATAAACTCAAAATGGGTACAGGACTTAAACATAAGACGGGAAACCATAAAAATACTAGAGCAATCCACAGGCAGCAAAATCTCAGACATATGCCAAAAGAAATTCTTCACTGACACTGCCCCTAGGGCAATGGAAGCTAAAGAGAAAATTAACAAATGGGGCTACATCAAAATAAAAAGCTTTGTCACAGCAAAAGAAACCATCAACAAAACAACAAGAAGGCCCACTGCATGGGAGAACATATTTGCAAATGGCATCACTGATAAAGGTTTGAACTCCAATATCTACAGGCAGCTTATACAACTTAATAAAAGGAAGATAAATGATCCAATAAAAAAATGGGCAACAGACCTAAATAGAAGCTTTTCAAAATAAGACAGAAGGAAGGCCAAGAGACACATGAAAACATGCTCAACGTCACTAATTATCCGAGAGATGCAAATCAAAACAACAATGCGGTACCATCTCACACCTGTCAGAATGGCTATCATCAACAAATCAACAAACGACAAGTGTTGGCGAGGATGCGGAGAAAAAGGAACCCTCGTGCACTGCTGGTGGGAATGCAGACTGGTGCAGCCACTGTGGAGAACAGTATGGAGTTTCCTCAAAAAACTGAAAATGGAACTCCCATTTGACCCAGTAATCCCACTCCTGGGAATATATCCGAAGAAACTAGAAACACCAATCAGAAAGGATATATGCACCCCTATGTTCATAGCAGCACAATTCACCATAGCTAAGATTTGGAAACAGCCTAGGTGCCCGTCAGCAGATGACTGGATCAGAAAACTGTGGTACATCTACACAATGGAATACTATGCTGCCATAAAAAAGAAGGAATTCTCATCATTTGCAGCAACCTGGATGGAATTGGAGAACATTATGTTAAGTGAAATAAGCCAGTCAATGAAAGAAAAATACCACATGATCTCACTCATTTATGGGTAATAAAGAACATTATAAACTTGAACAAAAAGATAGATACAGAGACAGTAAAGCATCAAACAGACTGTCAAATTACAGGGGGAAAGTTAGGGAGAGGTGGGGGAGATAAGAGATCAATCAAAGGACTTGTATGCATGCATATAAGCATAACCAACGGATGCAAAACTCTGGGGGGTGAGGGCATATATGAGAGTGGGTTGGGGGGTGGCAATGGTAAGATATGTACACATATAATACCTTAATAAAAAAAATTGAAAAATAAAATAAAATAAAATAAAATAAAAAACAAACAAACATAATTCCCAAGTCACGTTAAAGAGAAAAAAAATATAATAAAAATAAAATAAAATAAAAGGTACACATACAAATAAGAATTTAAAACTATAAGGTCTTTTACTGACCTTAACTTTTTTCATAGTTTGATTGAATATAAAACATGACTATAATTTCTCCATTTAAAACATGAAAAAAGGAAAGGAATATTTTTTAAATATATATTTTATTGATTTTTTTTACAGAGAGGAAGGGAGAGGGATAGAGAATTAGAAACATCGATGAGAGAGAAACATCGATCAGCTGCCTCCTGCACACCTCCTACTGGGGATGTGCCCGCAACCAAGGTACATGCCCTTGAACGGAATTGAACCTGGGACCCTTGAGTCTGCAGGCTGACACTCTATCCATTGAGCGAAACCGGCCAGGGCTGGAATAAATTTTTTAATAGTGAAAAAATATACATTTCAGGAGCAATAATTATGTTTGTTAGATAATAAAATTCCACTGTGTTCAATGATTCTCTCACTCTATGTTCAAATTGTGGTATGGTATCTGAAGCGATTAGACTGAAATCTTCAAAATTGATAGCTGAAACATGACAGATTGCATTGATATAGAATGGCCCCCTCCTAAGCATATAAAAATACATAGAATTTTTTTTATATATTTTAATTTTATCACACTCAATCTTAAAAAAAACAACAAACACCTTAATTTTAAAATTGAAGATGAATGGCAACAATTCCGAAATAAAAGCAATATCATAACAGACCAGTGTCAGATATGATTATGCCTTTTAATATAAGGATAGTTACCTATCAGTGATTACTGAAATGATCTAGTCAGTTGTGCCAGAAAAAAAATCTGAATATTAGAATTAAGCAAAAAAATAATAATAATTACCTAGATTATTCTCAGCGAGTGCTTGGGTTGAAGCTTTATTGAGATTTTATTCACTAGGCTATATTCTAATGGCATTTATGCAAATGTTAACTTATAGATTATTATTTGGGCAATCAGTTATATCTGATTTCACTAGATATAACTGTACCAAGAGTTATAGCAACCCCTCTTCTAGGTGTCTACCTAAAAATTTGAAAACACTCATTTGCAACCATTATTCAATCCTATGTTCATTGCAGCATTATTCACTGTGGACTAGACACAGAAACAACCATAGTGTTCTAGAATAATATGTTACTGCTTTCATGAAGGAGCTTGGACATATGGAATTTGGTGGTTGTAGAATGGAAAATAGAGAGGGTGGAGCTCAACATGTGAGAATTGGGAGAGAGAGAGGTGTAGACAGTAGTGGAGAAGATGTGAATCAAGTTCAATGCAAACCAACACTCTCTGATCAGTGGATGCAAAATAAAGGCAACTTATTATGCTATTTAAAACAAATACACAAACAAAAAAAAACAACTCTGATGCTTATGAAATTGCAACCAGAGCATTTTTAAAAATGTAATAATTTGATTATTCTGGATCCATATAAATGTTAATAGACCAATGAAGACTGAACTATTCACCATAAAACTTAACTATAAATATTGCATCAATAAATAATGTATATATTTATTTAAAAATATCTCAATATGTTAGTAGAATATGAGAAAAAGAGTCATACTGCTGCGATAAACTACTGTCATGGAGAGCATCAGACCAGTGTAACAAAAAATGCCTACAAGCAGCAATTCTGGATGCTCATACTAAGAGAGTTACTGCAGGTGACATCTATTTCACACTCAAATGACATAAAGACAATGGTGCTAAGGGAGATTCAGCACTGGGCTAGCAGATTGTGAAAGTAGATTTAGAAGATGTCAGCATAGATGTAGTAGTAAAAGTCATGAGCATTAATGACGGTTCCTCTCCTCAAGAAGGATATACGAGTAAATAGATACACATTCAAGAGGGATTTTGAATGATCCCTGTGTGATTCCCTGAATAACCTGGGCAATATTTATTTATATTAACATAAAACACTTTGTGAAAACTAAAATTTGTTACAAGCTATGGCCATATGAAATTTAATGTAAGAATCAAATATTTTAAAGAAATAACTATGCCAGCAATCCATTGGGAGAAGTGAATTTTCAAAATTTTAAAGAAAATATTATATTAGTTTTTATTTTATGTATACAATCAATGTTTCTATAACATTTACTATATGGTAGGCATTTTTTAAAATTTCTTACAGATATTAACTTGTTTAACACATATAGTAAGTAGATATAACTCATGAGCTACTAATGAAGAAAGTGAGAGTTTCTATAATTTATCCAAAGTCTCATAATTAATCAATAAAGGTGCTATGTTTAAAAACTCTGGGTATGGTTCCACTCTGCAGAAGAACATAAATTATTATAAAATCAGTAATATCTGGTGGTAAAACAAATGTTTTAAAAGTGAATTAAAATTTGTACCTCAGTAGTATTATGAATAATTCCTCATGGAAAGAAGCAAGAACTGAGTATGAATCTTTCATGGGCTTGGATGTAACTTTTCTCTGAGATATAACATTGGTGTAAAGCAGAAACAATAAGAGTCACTATGTTTGAAGTCCCCATGATTTTTCCATGTTCAAATGGGACTACATAAATATAAACAACTTTTGCACAGCAAAAGAAACCATCAACAAAACAACAAGAAAGCCCACTGTATGGGAGAACATATTTGCAAATGTTATTATCATTAAGGGTTTAATCTCCAACATTTACAGGGAACTCATACAACTTAATAAAAGGAAGATAAATGATCCAATAAAAAAATGGGCAACAGACCTAAATAAAAATGGGCAACAGACCTAAATAAAAACTTTTCTAAAGAAGATAGAAGGAAGGCCAAGAGACATATGAAAACATGCTCAAAGTCACTAATCATCCGAGAGATGCAAATCAAAATGACAATGCGGTACCATCTCACACCTGTCAGAATGGCTATCATCAACAAATCAACAAATGACAAGTGCTGGCGAGGATGCAGAGAAAAAGGAACCCTCATGCACTGCTGGTGGGAATGCAGACTGGTGCAGCCACTATGGAGACCAGTATGGCGTTTCCTCAAAAAACTAAAAATGGAACTCCCATTTGACCCAGTAATCCCACTTCTAGGAATATATCCCAAGAAACCAGAAACACCAATTAGAAAGGATATATGCACCCCTATGTTCATAGCAGCACAATTCACCATAGCTAAGATTTGTAAACAGCCTAAATGCCCATCAACAGATGAGTGGATTAAAAAACGGTGGTACATCTACACAATGGAACACTACGCTGCTATAAAAAAGAAGAAATTCCTACTATTTGCAGCAGCATGAATGGAACTGGAGAGTATTATGCTAAGTGAAATAAGCCAGGCAATGAAAGAAAAATACCACATAATCTCACTCATTTATGGAAAATAAAGAACATTATAACCTGATGAACTAAAAGATAGATACAGAGGCAGTAAAGCATCAAACAGACTGTCAAATTACAGCGGGAAGGCTGGGGAGTGTTGGGGAGAGGGGGAAGGAGATCAACCGAAGGACTTGTATGCATGCATATAAGCACAACCAATGGACACAAGACACTGAGGGGAGGGATGAGGGCATGTGACAGGGGGTAGGGGAGGCTGGGGGAGAGTCAATGGGGAAAAAAAGGAGATATATGTACTACTATATGTAATACTTTAAACAATAAAATAAAATTTAAAAAAAATACAGAAGATTGGAAGTATTCTGCAGTAGACCTACTAATTAATTTGGTTAAAAACACTAAGGTTTGGAGGGGATTAATTTATTCAACAAGACCATAATCTTGTAAATATTTATGAGAATTCTATAATATAATATTTATTAACTATTTAAAATGTATAATAATAAAAGTGTAATATGCTAATTAGAAAAAAACACACAAAATCAATATTAGTAGAATCCCACTTTAGGTTACTAATTCATCTTGATTTGCCAAGGACATTTCTGACTGTAGCACTGAAAGTCCAGTATCCAGAGACAAATAAGATTCAGCTCATCACCTTCTCTGTGCAGTCAAAATGGACAGGCATAGATTGTGTGCCACTTTCTGGGGAGGGGTGGAGAAACAAAAACAAACCAACCAAAACAAATCACATTAGAAAGCCATTGAGATGTTTGCATCTGTTACCACATTTTCTGGATATTTATCTATATTCTTCATGTTAGAAACAAATTTGGTGAGACTTCTGTTATAGGAAGGACCTCTATTAGAGCAACTTGTGGATCCCCACAGAAGAACTAGAAAAGCTGTATTAAGATGATTCTCATTATAGGAAAAATAGTTGCAAGATTTCCTTATAATAGTCGTATCTGAAAAACCTATGCCGATGCACAGATTAGTAACTAGCACGACAGTGGAAAATCCAAAGTTACGTGAGAGTACCCATTTGAGTGAGATGGGTGTGAGGAGTCAACAAAGTGAACCCATGAAATGTTTATTATCATGAAAATATAGATTGTGGAGCCTTGCTTTTATGTGTAAACAACAGACAAACTAAAAATCCTGCATGACTAAGATTATCTTTTCAAATTTCCTTTGAAATGTCTTTCAGAAGTTTATTATAAACATATTCAAACTCACAGAATTTAACTTTCAGTGCTAGAAGAGCCTATAGAAATAAAAATTTTGACTACATTTTGTGCATTATTTTAGAACAAAAACCCAGGACTTTCAATTTTATTTCTATTTTGTGCTTACCTTGCCTCCCTAGCATTCAGGGAGATCCGTGCATCCTTGCCTTTACATGTGTACTGCTTATCACAACTTCTATTTCTACTCTCTTCTTTGGAAACACAGTTGAATGTATTTCTCAGTATTTTCCTTTTAACTATGGGGTTTGGACATTAGGTATATGTCACTTTTGTGTTGAAGTATCAAAAAGTATTGTGGCCAAAACCGGTTTGGCTCAGTGGATAGAGCGTCGGCCTGGGGACTGAAAGGTCCCAGGTTCGATTCCGGTCAAGGGCATGTACCTTGGTTGCGGGCACATCCCCAGTAGGGGGTGTGCAAGAGGCAGCTGATCGATGTTTCTAACTCTCTATCCCTCTCTCTTCCTCTCTGTAAAAAATCAATAAAATATATATTAAAAAAAAAAAAAGTATTGTGGCCAGAAAAAAAGGATAGAAACGAATGTAAACTATATTGAAAATAAATAAATAAATCAGATACTCTAACTCAGAATCACTTAGAAAGTGGACTTAATAAAAAGTATAACAAATTGTATATGAAGAAAGGCATGGTGTGATGCTTAATGCTTTTTTTCCCCCAGTAGAAAGAAATGCTGAAGGCCTATATTGACCTGGAGGTATTATTAGAATGCGAATCCTCTGTCAACCTTGACTCAGGTTCCAAAGGGACTGGAATGCAGCCACTGGCTGACTCATGTAACACAAAGAAGATATTGCTTTGGTGTTTTAAAAAACACTGGTAATTATTTTGTGGTGAAGAGGAGATGTGGAGCTTTTTGTTGTTGTTGTTGCTGTTTTTTCCCCTACAGTATCATAAACTGATAAATACAGGATTTCATACCAATTTTAATTTCCCAAGCTTGTTCCACTGAGACCTGTGTGCCAGGTATATAGTAAATGTCTCTGTTGTTATTTAGTTACGTTGCCTTCATACTGCACTAGGACAATCACTCCATGTCCTTCTTCCTTTGATAATGATGGTTTTATTTATTTATTTATTTTTCAATCTTGTGTCTCAACATTGCCAACAATTTAATCTCTATAGTAATCCAGGAAACTTTGTTACAAACAAAAGCTAAAAATGAAATGCAGAACTCTAGTACTTTTCCACATTCAGATATTTAGCAGCTGAAATATAAGCATGGCTTAAGAAAATCTCAGGTTTTTTTTAAATAGAATCCTCAAGAAACCTTGTATCACTGGAAAAAAATATCCTCCTGCTATTAAATCTTCTGGATCAGTAAAATGGTTTTAAACTCAGCATGGACTACACATAACTGATTTGTGGAGTTTCGCTTTCTGCAGAGAAAGAAAGGTTACATTCCTGGTGAGTTCTGAAGAATGCTTTGGGCTGGGAGAAACACCCTGCAGCATTTTGACTAGGAAGTTCCCTTTCAAAAGACTTTTTCATCATGCCTCATTTTTCAGTTGTTAAGTGTAGAGAGAACTCCTAAGGTTTTTTGTTATGAAAAAACAAACAAACAAAGACCCCAAACCAATTGATTCTTTACTAAATAGTGTAACAATGTTTGGATAATGTTATTAACAAGGTCTCTAGATTGTTTTAAAATAGCAGCTTTCTACAACACCAAGTAAGGCACATAAATCCATAAAGAACTCCTGTAGATTATGCCCCCTCCCAAACAAAGTAATACATTTCAACCCAGACATAGTTGGGATCTTTCTTAATGGGGTAAGGAAGCCTAATGATAAATTGAGAGATTAGCTATATTTTTGAAGGTTTTGAAGGTTTTGAAGATTAGCTACATTATGACAGGATTTATAATTAGGAAATTAAAAGAATCTACTCTTACAAATGAAGAACGAAAAAGAAGGGTAGGAGTTTCTGCTTCAGAAAGCAAACACAGACAGAGATTTGAATAACAAACACATAATAAGCTGATAATGTGAATTTTGATATGTAAGCTTGTAGGTGAGAACATTTAAAGGACCTCAAAGTATATCCTGTAATATATTATTGATTTGTAAATCAGATATATCATTTCTTTCCACTGAATGCAATTAAATCACTCATGTTTCATTTGGGTATTCTAATAACTTGATTCTATAGTTTTATAATTATGTTTTTTTATAAAATATTACTGTAATAGCAAATGATTTGTATTACAAGTGCAATGATGCTTACTACTTATTTATCTATAGTATTGCAAAATGAAAGACATGTAGACTTAAGATCCTAGGGCTACCAATTTCTAATTTTAGCAAAAAAGGGCAACCGCATTTTTCACACAGGAGAGAGAGAGAGAGAGAGAGAGAGAGAGAGAGAGAGAGAGAGAGAGAGAGAGAGATGTGTGCATGAAGTACAAATGTTTGAATGAAACTTTGTCCGATCATCCATAAGTAAAATTGCCTCAACTATTCACTTGACAACTTTGTCATGTCTGTTTTCTTCTCTCCGTGGTTTAATTAGTGACCATGAAAACAATAGTTCTTAAATCTATCACTATTGAGTCATGATTTTTTTTCACTGCAATTAAGCTGTATGGCTATTGAATGCAAGTAATTATTGGCATTGATTTTTTTCTTCTTCTATTTAGCCTGGATAATGTGATAACATGAGTCAATTAAAGTAAAACTAAATTGCCATTTGTGACAATACATTATGCTTATTTTTCCAAATTTGGTTTATCCTCTGGAATTGTAAAAGAGCTGTGCTATTTGGATAGATTTTTTTTTTGTCTTTATTGATTAAGGTATTATATATGTGTCCTTACCCCCTCCTAACCACCCCCCCCTCCCCCGCTGTTTCTGGATTTTCCTGGGATAGAATCTGGAGCAAGTCCAACACCCCTTGCCATTGAGGTTGATGCCGGATATTGCATACAATCTGACCAGAGCCAAGCAGTACAAGGCATCCCACTGGTGTAGTGATTAGTTCAGTTGTGGCAGGTGAGTTGGATGGTGCAATCAGAGTAAAGTTCAGGAAGCACATGTTTCGTTTGGAGAAGACTTACACTGTACTCCACAGATACTAATGAGAAAGCATAAATGTGGCAATGTTAAATTTAATACATAAAAATACAGGATGCCCAATTAATTTAATTTAATATAGATAAAATGTCAGTATTTGCATGTCCTAAATTTTATGCAAGGCATACTTAAAATAAAAACTGTTGCTTATCTCAAAGGCAAACTTAATAGGTCTATCAATAGTTTATTCTATGTCTGAAATATATCTATAATTTTCATTCACATACACCACTAAAGTCTTTTCTTCCTGCTATGGTTGATAAATTATTTTTATGTCATCTTAGCAGTGTAGGCAACTAAGCAAACAGCGTGAGTGAAGAGACAAAAATATGTGAGCAGAGAGAATTCCAACCAGAGGGAAGAGCAGATGTTAATAACCTACTACAAAAGTAGTTTCCGCAGAGTGAAGAAAGAGCAATCAGTTCAATGCATCTGGCATATAGTGAACAGGAGGAAAATGGTGAGAAATGAGTTTAAAATTGTAGCCAGGATCAAGAAGAGTTAAGGCATACAAGTCTTAAGATTTAGAATTGTATTCTCAGTGTAGAAGTGTTGACAGGAAGGGGATGCTAATATCTCTTTGTATTTTTAAAAATATCATTCTAGTATTTGTGCAGAAATTGAATTCTATAGTATGTAGCCAATTTCCCTTGGCAATATGCATTCAAGGTGGTTCTCCATGTCTTTTAATGACTTGATAAATTATTGCTTTTTATTAATAAATAATAGACCATTTTATGGATGCACCACAATTTGCCTAGCCATGTACCACTGAAGGTGCATCTTAGTTGCATCCAAGTGGTACATGGATAAAGTTGCTATAAACATTTGTTTGTGCACTTTTACTAGTATATGGACATGAATCTTGTTAAACTCGTGTGAGTAAATACTGATAAGTATGATTGCAATACATATGATAAGAGTATATTTAGTTTGGTAAGTAACTACCAAAGTGTCTTCTGAAGTGACTGTGCCATTTCTCAGTCCAACCATGAGAGTTACTGTTGCCTCAGAAACAGTTGGTATTGTCATTATTTTTAAATTTAGCCATTTTTAATGAAAGTACAGTGGTAGCTCAATGTTTTAATTTGCAATTTCCTAATAGCAGATCACTTGAGCATCTTTTTATATGCTTATATGCCATCTGTATATCTTCTTTAAGTGTCTGTTCAAGATCTTTTGCCCAATTTTTATTTGGTTTGTTTACTTATTGTTGAGTTTTAAGAGGTCTTATATATTTGAGATAATAGTTCTTCAGCAGATATGCATTTTACAAATATGTTCATCTAGGCTATGGCTTGTGTTTTCACTCCCTTTACAACATCATAGCAGACAAAAATATTTTTAATTTTAATGAGGTCAAAATTTCCAAGTTTTTCATTCACCTATTGTGCTTTTGGTGTTGTATGTAAAAAGTCATTGCCAAACCTGTCACCTAGATATTATTCTATGTTCACTCCTAGGAATTTTATAATTTTGTGAATATTGTGTTTTATGTTTAGGATGTTGATTCTTATGAAGGATTTTGAGTTGATTCTTATGAAGGATAAAAATTCTGTGTTGTGATTCTTTTTTTTTTTTTTTTTTGCATGAGGATGTCAAGTGGTTCAAGCAACAGTTGTTGAAAAGATTACCCTTTCTCTATTGCATTGACTTTGCTCCTTTGTTACAGATCAGTTGACTATATTCTAGGAATCAATTTCTGAACTCTCTATTATCTTCTGTTGATCTGTTTGTCTGTTAACTTGCCAATGCCACACTGCGTTGATTACTTTAGCTTTACAGTAAGTCTTAAAGTCTGATACTGTCAGTCCTCTAATCTAACTTCGTTTTTTTTTCAACATTACATTGGCTCTTGCCTCCCTCTATATAAACTTTAGAATCAGCTTGCTTTATCCATAAAATAATTTGCTGAAATTTTCATTGGTTTTGCATTAAATCTATGGATCAAATTGGGAAAAACTTACATCTTAATATTGAGTGTTTTATCATATCCCATACATGTCCACTTATTGAGGGAATTGATTCTTTATCAGATTATATAATTTTCCTAATTTAAACCTTGTACAGATGCTGTTGTATTTATTTTTCTGTATTTAATCAATTAATAATAAAATTATTTTAAAATATCTTACCTTCTTTTAGTGTTTCTATAATGCTTACTCTTCCTTCGTGTAGATCAGAGTTTCTGACCTATATAATTTTCTTTCTTTTAAAGATTTTTTTAAAAACATTTCTTGCAAGGAAAGTCTACAGACAACAAATTCCCTCATTCTTTAAATTTTTAATTTCAGGTTGGCGTATTTTTTTTTTCTTTCAATACTTTAAATATTTTATTTTATCCTTGTTTGCATTGTTTCTGAAGAGAAGTTTAATGCAATTCTTATCCTTGTTCCTTGAAGGCAAGGTGTTTTGTTTCCCCAGAGTTCTTTCAAAATTGTTTCTTTGGATTAGATTTTATGTAGTTTTAATATGACATGCTTATGTTTAGATTTTGTTTTGTTTGGTTATTTATCCTGCTTGCTGTTTGAGTATCCTGTATTTATTATTTTACATGTGAAATTAATTTTGGGAAATCCTCACTCATTATTACTTCAAATACTTCTGCTCTTTTCTCTTTCTTCTCCCAGTAATCTCATTATGCTTATATTACAGTTTCAGTAATTATTTACAGCACTTTGATAGTCTATTCTGTTTTTGTCATTCTTTTTCTCTTTGCATTTTAGTTTTGGAAATTTCTGTTGACATATCTTCAGGCTCAATTCAAGGTTGGTTGTGTTCAGTCTGTTGATGAGCCCATAATGCATTTTTGATTTCTGACATTCCCTTTTGATTCTTTTGTATCGTTTACATCTACCTGCTTATATTACCCATCTGTTCTCTCCTTTTGTCCACTTTTTTCTTTCTTTCCCTTAATATATTAATCATAGCTATTTTAAATATCTGGTCCAATAATTCCAAAAGCCCTCCAAAATCCCTGAAATGTAGTTCGGATAATTATCTATCACTTCAAATTGTGCTTTTGTCTTTTTATATGACTTTTAAATTTTTTTTTAACATCAGACATGATGTACAGTGTAAATAAACTAAGTTGGATATGCCTTTAGTCTGAAGTTTTATGTTTACTGAGCTAGGAGTTGGGTGGTGTATACTAGTACTGTTTTATCCAGCAATGAGAATCAGAGGTTTAAGTTTCCTCTGGTGTCCTTGTTTGTTCCTCTCCTGCATCTTGGGTTTCCCTAGAGAGTATGACCTACCTAATAAAAGAGTAATATGCAAATTGACCGTACCTCCACTACACCCGCAAACCAAGCCCACAAACCACACCCACCAGCCAATCAGGAGGGAATATGCAAATAAACCCAAACAAGATTGCTGTGGCCAGGGAGAGCAGAAGAGAGGCTTGGGTTTCCCCGGCAATGGAGGAAGCCAAGCTTTCCGCCTGCCCTTGCTGACCTAGGGTTTCACTCAATGCCACAAAGTTTCAATAATAGAAAATAAATAAATCCCAGCAAAAATGGCAGCAGCCATGGAGCTGGAGAGAGCAGGAGGCTAGGGTTGACCCCGGCGATGGAGGAAGCCAAGCTTCTGTAGCCCTGGCTTGCCTAGGCCTCCACTCCAGGCTACAAAGTTTCAATTATAGAAGATAAAGAAATCCCAACAAAAATGGCTGCCACCACGGAGCGAGCAGAAGGCTTGGCTCTGCTCCAGGCTACAAAGTTTCAATTGTAGAAGATAAATAAATCCCAGAAACCAGGGCCTCCACTTGGGTTACCAGGGGTTGTGGCCGGCCTACAAACCACCACAGGCCCCTTGCCCAGGCCGCCCCATGCCCCAAAGGATCTCCCACCATGATCTGGGACATCCTTCAGGGCTAACCAGCCAGCCCCAGCCCCCACCCATGCACCAGGCCTCTTTCCTATCTAATAAAAGAGTAATATGCAGATTGACCATCACTCCAACACACAACATGGCTTCCCCCATGTGGTCAAAGATCCTGCCCCCATGTGGACACAAGATGGCCACCACAAGATGACCAGAAGTGGAGGGCAGTTGGGGTGATCAAGCCTGCAGGGGAGGGCAGTTAGGGGTGACCAGGCTGGCAGAAGAGGTAAGTTGGGGTGACCGGGCCTGCAGGGAAGGGCTGTTGTAGGGGACCCAGGCCTGCAGGGGAGAGCAGTTGGGGGGACCTCAGCTGGAGGGGAGGGCAGTTAGGGGTGACCAGGCCTGCAGGGTAGGGCAGTTAGGGGCAAACAGGCTGGCAGGGGAGCAGTTAGGCATCAATCAGGCTGGCAGGGGAGTGGTTAGGGGGTGATCATGCCAGCAGGCAGAAGCGGTTAGGGACAATCAGGAAGGCAGGCAGGCGAGCAGTTGGGAGCCAGCAGTCCTGGATTGTGAGAGGGATGTCCGACTGTCTGTTTAAGCCCGATCCCACATCCCTCGAGGGGTCCCAGATTGGAGAGGGTGCAGGCTGGGCTGAGGGATACCCCCCATGCGTGAATTTCATGCACAAGGCCTCTAGTATACATATAAAAGGCTAAGCGACCATCTGATGGGGAGCTATGATGTGCAATGACCACCAGTGGGCAGACACTCTGACTGGTAGCTATGACGTGCACTGACCACCAGTGAGCAAATGCTCAATGCAGGAGCTGCTGAGCTGCAGTGACTTGGCATTGGCAGTTCTCAGGTGACGCGCCCCGGAACCAGAGAGGATGGAGCCCTATTCCAGTGTGTGTCATCTGAGAACCACCCTCTCACAATCTGGGACTCCTCAGGGATGTCGGAGAGCCAGTTTTTGCTCAATCCCCACAGGCCAGGCCGAGGGACCCACCTGCTGGAGGGACCCCTGCTCACTCTGCAGATGCCCTTCAAGCCACAGCACCGCCCCAGGCCATGTCCGGCTGTCTTGCCCAGTCCTGCCACACTGGCCACCTTGTAATTAATTTCTTTTCAATGTGCACAAATCTGTGCACCAGGGCACTAGTCCTTAAATAAGATCTGAGATTTATACTTCTTTCTGTGGCAATCCTCTTATGACACATAAACCCTATTGATATGGTAGTAAGGTGCAAGGGGAGGGGAAGTACTTCTATGCCTATGTCTCATTCTCCTAGGAAGCCGGTGCCTCAGGCTGTGACTTTCACAAGTGCTTCTTAGTTTTTTCCTCCCCTTAGGTGAGACAAGAAAGGTAGAGTAGGCTAAGGTTGAGTATTTCTTTTGTCCAATTCTGTTTGTGTCTGGTAAAATGTTTTCACTTTAGGGCAAGCCTTCATGAAGATGTATTTCAAAACAGCTGTCTTTCTTTTCTTCCTGTCTAAAGATTGAGAGCATTTTCCTATGATATTTTTTTTTTGTAAGAACCTGGTAGGGATCCTATAGGTAAAACTCCTGAATATGTTGGGGCCTCCTGGAGTTTTCAAGTCTTAAGCTTGTCCACACTGAGACTTTAGCTATCCATCAATTACAGTTTATTATTCTTTAAAAAAAAAAAAAGTTTTTTTATTGATTTCAGAAAGGAAGGGAGAGGGAGAGAAAGATAGAAACATCAATGATGAGAGAGAGTCATGGATCGGCTGCTTCCTGCATGCCCCCTACTGGAAATCAAACCTGAAAGCCCTGCTTGTGCCCTTGATCAGAATCAAACCCAGGAGCCTTCATTCCACAAGGCTGATGCTCTATCCACTGAGCCAAACCAGCTAGGGCACAGTTTATTACTCTTAAAATAGTTACTATAAATTATATATATATATATATATATATATATATATATATATATATATCAGAAATGAAAACAAATCAGCACCACAGGCCCTTCAGACATTAAAAATAAAATAAGAGGCTACTATGAGCAAAACAGGTGTCCTATCTAATAAGAGCATAATATGCAAATTGACCATCACTTCACGACAAAGAGGGCGGTGCCCACAGCCAATAAGGAGGGAATATGCAAATTAATGCGACAAAGATGGTGGCAACCAGCCTGGAACGAAGGCGGGAGGCAGCAGCCAGAGCTGAGGCCCGGGTCCTGGGTGCCGGAGGGAAACTGGTGCTGGCAGCCAGGGGAAGGAAGGCCTATTCTTGCACGAATCTTCGTGCATTAGGCCTCTAGTTATCTATAAGTAGCTAATGGAAACATAGAGTTCTTGTCTGAGGTGCCATTTACTATTCTGTTTGAAAGGAAAATAAGCAAAACTATCGATTCTTCCATGTGTTAAGAAGGGCACCATAAAAATGTTCTCTTAACAATGAATGGTGTTCAGATAAGACCTCTGATATTTATTACCATTCTATAAACTATTTAGATAAACAATAATACATGGAAACATTTTCTGAGTTTAAATTTTTAGAGCAAGCAATACAAATTATTCTTCCCAGGTACAGTATAATGTAATTTGAAGTTGAGATGTAGGCTGTGTTGTTCCTGAATGTGTAACTATATGTAAAGAAGAAAGACAGACAGATATTTCTCTGACATCATGTATTACATTAAAAAGGAATAACTTAATTTTGTACTCTAGTTTCTAGTATGTTACAGAGGTGAAGGATAAACCAAATTCAAGATACTGAAGATATTAAAAAATAATAATAATCTGAACCTTGGACCCTTAATTCTCATAACATTATAAACACAGAAATCTGATTTAAATTCAACCATATAAAAGATAGTTCCATTTGGAAAAATACATTAAAGTCTAAGCCTTTCATTATGCTCTTTTTAATGTTTTGTAATACAATTCCAGTGTGACTAATAGATTTATGACTATACACTAAACTTTTATAATAAAAATAAATTGTGAATACTGGCACTATTTTTAGTTTTATGTCCAGGATGCTTTTCCATTTGATTTTTGGGCAGTTGTCAGACAACCATCACTGCCCATTTATGATTCTATAGAGAAGTTATTTTATACTCATGATATGTCATTTAGTCCAAATGATATATTTATGATAAAAGCTCTTTTTGTCAGCTATCTTTTTTCATTTATATAAAAATTTCAGCTTTAGCCCTGGCTGGTTTGGCTCAGTGGATAGAGTGTTGGCCTGCGGACTGAGGGGTCCTGGGTTCAGTTCTGGTCAAGGGCATGTACCTTGGTTGCGGGCACATCCCTGGTGGAGGGCGTGCAGGAGGCAGCTGATCGATGTTTTTCTCTCATTGATATTTATGACTCTATCCCTCTTCCTTCCTCTCTGTAAAAAATCAATAAAATATATATTTAAAAAATAAAAATAAAAAAATAAAATAAATAAAAATAAAAATTTCAGCTTCATACTCCAATATGGCTCTACAAAACTAACTTTTAGAATATTAATGTGGTACAAAATATCCACTTAGGTACTAATTAAATTATTTAATAAAAGAATTAAAATCCTGAACTGGTCTGCTATGTGTATGCATCCAAAAATGTTAGAAGCATTACAATTTTCACCTTCATTACTTTAATTTTTCACAAAAACTTATTTACTGAGAGATTTCTCATGTATTCACACTGCTTTGGGTACATGAACAACATCAGTGTATGGAAAAGAGAACGTACTTGTCTCAGGAGCCTTCATTCTAGTGAAGAGTAAAGTGTCTGATACAGAAAACTGCATTAATTTTTCTACCAGATCATATCATCTATATATATAAAAGCCAAGTGACTGGAATGACAATGACAGAACAACCAGTGACGCACACTGCGGTGGCAAACCGGCCTGATCACATCTCCGATAAGCCCCCACCAACCTCCCATGTCCCCTCCCCCTAGCCGGCCCAGCCCCGATCACCACCCTCCCACCCAAATTTGGGACAGGGCCAGCCAGCCAACCTCCCACATCCCCTCCCCGCTCCACCAGCCCTTATTGGCCCCCATCAGAGTGGGTGGCCAGATCCCACCCATGCACAAATTCGTGCACCGGGCCTCTAGTTTCAAATAAAATCTAAATCTGATATTCTGTAAAATGCTTTGATTCACTATTCTACAAACACATTTCTATCAGTCTGCACCCAAAACATTTATTTTATTAACTCACGATTTAGGATTTTTTGGGTCCTAATATAGTCCTAACTATAATTTAACACTAATAAATGTTGAAAATCTAGTCTAGTACTAGAGGCTAGAAATTTGAGATCAAAGTGTAAGTAGGTTTGTTTCTTCTCAGGCCCCTCTCATTGCCTTATAAATTATCATTTTTTCTCTTCCTTCACATGACATTAATTAGAACTTCACTTCTTTTTATGGCTGTATAGTATTCCATTAATATGACATTGTATAAAATTGCTCTGTCATATATCATATACATAGTTTTTGTCTTCCAGAATTCTGTAGTAGTCCTTTACATTTTCCTTCTGTGAAGGGATTACAAATTTCAAAATAACTTGTTTCAATCATAGCTGTTGCTTTATACTGACTTTTTACAAAATATTATCACCACCTTTGATTTAACAAGTACTCATTGCTATTTTGGATCATGTTGCATGGATCATAGGTTGTGATGTGTTTTATCTTGCAAATGAGAAATTATATTTTATATTCAAATGACATGGCATGAAAATATTGTGCTATTTGTAGCTTATTATCTTTGACCTTGAAACATTTCTGGGTTTATGTGAACTTTATTTTCTCCAACATTTCTTTTGCACCTATTTTTACAAATAGAGACAATATGACCAATTGCTACAATATAAAGCAATCTCATAAGTGTATCTACCTTAACTAACTCTACTCTTTATATTTTACTTATAGTAAATATGTAATGTAAATAATGATTAAATAAAAAAATAACATGCTGTTTATAGAAAGGTATTCAGTGTATTCTGTGGAAATAATCCATACCCACTAAGATACTAATTGAATTATTTAATAAATATAAAATCCTGGACTGGCCTGCTATGTGTATGCATCCAAAAATGTTAGGAGCATTATAAGAATTATCTGCTTATTTAGTTGCATAATTTTACATGTTGTATCTATATTATATATGTATTTTTTCTTTTTTAAATATGTTTTTTAACTTATTTAAAATGAGACAAAGGGAGAGAGAGAGAAAGAGATAAACATTAATGAGAGCAAGAAACATTGATTGGCTGCTTCCTGCACGCCCCGAGCTGAGGACTGAGTCTGTAACCCCGTCATTTACTCTGACCAGGAATCTAGCCCTCTTGGTACATGGGAAGATTCCCAACCAACTGAGCTACCCTGGCCAGGGCATATATTATATTTTTAAGTTTGAAGAAAATAACATTCGAAATTTACTTATTATTAAAATTTCAACTAGTGCATTTATGGTAATTAAGTTAATATTTCTATATGTTATAAAACATTTACTAAATATTATTTTTTTCATAATATGTTTTGTTAAACAAGCTTATATTAAGCATTGACCATGTTTAAAGAAAGGAACAAGGTGCTCCAAGAGAGGGAGAGATAGAGAGAGAGAGAGACTTTTAAAAGAAGAATATACGAATGCAAACATCTAATGACATACTAAATGCATAATTGACATATATTTAAAAGCCTCTAGCTCCATAGAATCAAGAATGCTTACTACTAGCTCTACCACAAGGAATTTCTATTTAGCAAAGTATAAAATTTTGGTGATGAAGTAGATATTTAAATAAAAATCAATATATTAATCACAATAAAATGTTGCAACTATTTTTCTCATATTTTCCTTAAAAGTTTCATGTAAATACCTAATAAAAAGATACACAGATTGAAGTACATAAAGTTTCTGTGAGAAAAGTTTAAAATAATTAAGTGAAGCACTTAGATGTTTTTGAGAATGAGTAGTTAAGTTTAAGTGTATTTAGGTTAAAATAGGCTATTTACAGACACAAAGATAGTCATTTCATAGGTTTTGTTCCAGCAATTTTCATGTAAGTTAATAAATAATGAACTTATTATAAATAAGCTTATAGGTTCCACCTCATTCAGAAACATGCAGATGAACTTATGTTAATATTTGTGAAAAATAATTCATAATCATCAGGCTATGTCTGAAAGCAAATTGACAAATGAATAAAAAGTGTTTCTATTAACTTTGAACTGACTAAAATAATAAGAGTTTGGAAGCGGTGGTAATTGGAAATGCCTCTGGTGAATAATAACCAAACTTTTAAAGTATGCAAGCTCTATATGTTTACTACTAATTATTACCTCAAATTGTACAGAAATGTGATGACATTCAGAAATATAATGATTTTAACTGGGAATACATTTGTAAAAGAATGTGCTTGAAATTTCATTTTATTAATGTTATATCAAAATAAAGAAATTTGATTTAAAGTGAATTATATTTGTAGCATATATGTTTTGCATATTTCACTGTTGTCGCACAATAATTTATGATTGAGGAACTATTCTGGGAGATATTGAAAGCCCAGCCTGCTGATTTTTGATTTTTCAGCTCTGCTGCACTTCACATTTCTGAGCTTGTTATTGCATTGCTCCAAAATCTATTTGCCTTTGAAGGCTAAAATATCCAACTGTCAGAAAGCAAAGGCATTTGGTAATTAATTTAATATTAAATCGGACATCTGCCATGGCAATGGGCAGAGATAATTGGATATGCATTTTCTAATACTTGTTACACTTAAAGTGTAGGCTAATAAAATGTTCTTGAAAATGTACAATTGATAATTTTAAGGCATGTAATCAATTTATCATGTATCAATAATTAGGAAAAATAATATTTTAGACTAAAAGCTCAATTTTCTCTTCTTCCACTCTTGGATTCTTGAGACCATTCACAAATTGCAAAACAGATAAAGTGCCAAATTAATGTTGATTGTAAACTAAATAAAACCAAAAATTGCTGTTTGTTTTTGTTTTGTTTGATATATTTTAAAACTAAAATCGCTGATTCAGCTCTTGGTTGTTGAGACCCTGGAAATCAATTGGAAGCCTTTATAAACACATTTATATAGAGACTACATTTTATTAATTGATCACTATATTCTAATTACCATGTATACTTTGGTAAAGGGCATAAACTTAGTTTATGGTCCCAAACCTGAATGATTACCATAACATTTTCAGACAGGGATCTTTAAATTAAAAAAGTTAAGAAACTATATGTACTAAAATGCCCTTTATAAATTAATAAATTAAATTATGCTTACTTTATATATTATATGTGTGTGTGTGTGTTTGTGTGTGTGTGTGTGTGTGTATCCTATCTAATAAAGAGGAAATATGCTAATTGACCCTCACACCATTGCAAAGATGGTGGTGCCCATAGCCAATAAGGAGGGAATATGCCAATTGACTGCCTCGCCTTCAAATATGGCAGTGCCCACAGCCACAAGATGGCGGCGCCCAGTTCCCTTAGCCCCACTGGGGCGGCAGGTGCATGGCAAGGCTGAGCCCACCCCCAGGCAGGTCCAGCCGCTCCGCGCTTCTGCCTCCGGAGTCCCCCAGTCCCCTCATCCCCCCAGCCATCCAGGGGCAGCCCGAGGCACAGGCAAGCCTCAGATGGCGGCTGCCTAGCTGCCCAGGGCTGGCCCAAGGCTCAGGTAACCAGGGCCGGCTGAGGCTTGCACTGCTGGCAGTGGCAGCAGCAGAGGTGTGATGGGGCGTCACCTTCTCCTGATCAATGGGTCGCCTCCCGCCCCTGAGGGCTCCCAGACTGTGAGAGGGGGCAGGCCAGGCTGAGATACCCGCCCTCCAGTGCATGAATTTTCATGCACTGGGCCTCTAGTATATATATATATAATCCTAGACTGAACGGCGGAACCACCGAACAACCAAACAACCAGTCACTATGATGTGCACTGACCACCGGGGGCACGTGTGGAACACCGCTGGTGTCAGTAGCAGGGGGCAGAGCACAGAACATGGAGGGCATCAGCCACGGCAGGGTGGTGGAGCAGGTGAGTGGGGCTCCAGACCAAGGCAGGGCACCGATTTCTGTCATCAGGGCAAGCCTCTGAAAATTCTTTGTTCCCATGTGCCACAGTCCTGCCAGGTGCCTGCTTGCACCCGCTGCTGGCACCTGGCACTGGCCCTGATTACTCGGCGCTGTCAGCAGGTGCGAGCAGCAGCAGCTGCTGGCCTCGTTCGCCCCTCAGGGCTTCTCTACCTCCCCTGCTCCTGAAGGACGATCAGGGCAGCAGCTGCCACTCGTACTCACTAACAGTGATGGCCCCACTTGCACCTGCTGCTGGCACCAAAGCCGCCGCTCACACCAGCTGCTGGTGCCCAGCGCCGATCCCAATCACTTGGCTCCATCAGCGGGTGTGAGCGGCAGCTGCCAGCCCCAGATCATCCCTGAAGGCTTCTCTACTTCCCTGCTCCTGAGGGGCAATCAGGGCAGCAGCCACCACTTGCACCAGCTGACAGTGCTGGCCTCGCTTGCACCCGCTGCTGGTGCCATCCCCAATTGCTCCGCTCCATCAGCAAATGGAAGCGGGGCCAGCGCTGTCAGCACATGGGAACAGTTGCGGCAGGAGGGCTGCCAGCAGACAGTGGATGGGGGGGCTGTGGTGGGAGGGCCCAGGCAAGGGGCGTGGAGAATGGGCTGAGACCCGCCCCTGTGCCCACCACGGCCTTGGGGCCCACAGTTCCTTTCAAGGTGCACGAATTTGTGCACTGGGCCCTAGTATTTATATAATTCTCACATATATCCTAATATATATTTCAAATATATATTGAAAATTCTTATATTTGAATATATTACATATCTAATTCTAATATATAGGCTAAATATAACATATTGGAGGCCTGATGCATGAAATTCATGCAAGGGGCTTAGCCCCCACCATCACGGAGGCTGCCTCTGCTTCATCCCCCTGCCCTCCATGGTGGCAGCCTCTGCCTTAGCCCTTGCAGCCCCAGCTTTGTCCGGAAGGTCATCTGGAAGGATGTCCAGTCTAATTAGCATATTATGCTTTTATTATTATAGATGTGCTTCTAATTCTTAATTAAAGCACTGAAAGCCCTAATTTTCATTCCATTTCCTCTTCTATTTACTCTCTATAACACATTTCTTCTCTCTTGGCCCACAGAAACAAAGTTTCCACTTCAATGGAATCATAGAACAGTGACTTCAAATCCATGAGGTACAGATTTTACCTTTTGAAAACTTGTGGAGAGCAATATGCAAGTACTTTTCAGTGAACACTGCAATATTGGGAGAAATACACATGCTTTCTTTGGAAGGTCGTAGCTCTCAATGAGTAGACTCATCTTCCCTTGAATTTCCATGACAGCTTGTGCAAGTGGCTGAATAAGAATCACATATATTATATTTAGACTGTATGTTAGAATCATATATTTACTACCTATTAGAATTATATATATATATATGCAGTATATTACAGTTATCAGTCAGCTGCCTGGAGGTGAAGGGCTCAATTTAGGAGTAACACTATGTTCAAGCGTGGGTGTAGAAGAGAGATTGCTCCTCTCTATGACAGACTGTGTCGGTGGCTTTTTCAAAAGATAGAAGGCGAGATGCCAACTTCAAGAGGAAGTTACCAAAATCGGTGGTAATTGTGCACTTGAGGACTTCCTTAATATACTGGAAAAAATAAAGTGGTAGACAATATTTGCAAAGTTGGTTTGTGTTAAAGTTCTATTCAGTTCATTTGTTTAAGTTCTTTTTTTAAATACATTTATTGGGGTGACATTAATTAATAAAAGTATACAGGGTTCAGGTATAGATTTCTATGATACATGACCTGTATATTGCATATGTGCCCACCACGCAAAGTCAAATCATCTTCCATCACCATATATTTGACCTCTTTTACCCTTTATTACCCCCCCTTCCCTCTGGTAACTGCCATACTATTGTCTGTGTCGATGAGTTTTTGTTATGTTTTTCTTGTTTATTCATTTGCTGCTTTCAGTTTTCTATCCCACAAACAGGTGAAATCATATGGTGCGTAACTTTTTCTTTCTGGCTTATTTCACTTAACATTATATTCTCAAGGTCCAAACATGTGTCACACATGGTGGTATTTTATATTTTTTTATGGCTGAGCAGTATACATACTACATAGAAATGGCCAACAAATAAATGAAAAGATGCTGAACTTCATTAGTTATTAGGATATGCAAATCAAAACTACAATAAGATACTACCTCACACCTGTTAGAATGGCTATTATAAAAAAAGACAAGTAATTACAAATGTTGGAGAGGTTGTAGAGGAAAGGAACTCTCATTCATTGCTGCTGGAAATGTAAACTGGTACAACCACTATGGAAAATAGTATGGAGATTACTAAAAATAATAATAATAAAAATAATTACTAAAAATAATAATAATAAATAAATAAGTAAGAATAGAGCTACCATATGATTAAGCAACCCCTTTTCTGAGCATTTACCTGAAAAGATTGATAACATTTATTCACAAAGATACATGCACCCCTATGCTCACTGCAGCATTATACATGGTGGTCAAGACGTGAAAACAATTCAGGTGTCCTTGATAGATGATTGGATAAAAAATATGTGGTACATATATACAATGTTTTAGCTTTTAAAAGTTAATCTTGTATTTTAGCAGAGCTAGAATTCCAAAATATAATCTTCTAGGTGCTACATCTGGACTATGATACCAAAAAAAATGTTAGTGCCCACAATCTTCCATCATCCTATGTTTATCAGTAGAACATAATACAAGGCCATGTTCAGAAAGCACATGTAAATATTTGTGTTGGCAGTGTGTTTTATAAAGTGAAAAAGACAATCCCTAAATTTATTTATTTACACTAAATTTCTATACCTGTGAGTTAACAGTATTCACCTTCCATGGTCATTTTAATTAGGCAAATTCAAATTCCAACCAATAATTTTTTTAAATTACTAGATCATGCCCTTACATTTTCAATCACAGATATTAACTAATCTAGCTATAAAATAAATTTGAATTATAAAGTAATGTCCTTTTTACCTTTAATAAAATGATTTTTTATTGATTTCAGAGAGGAAGGAGAGGAAGAGAAAGATTGAAATATCAATGATGAGAGAGAATCATTGATTGTCTGCCTCCTGCACACTCCCTACTGGGGATCGAGCCCATAACCCGGGCATATGCCCTTGACTGGAATAGAACCCAGGACGCTTTAGTCCACAGACTGACGCTCTATCCACTGAGCCAAACCAGCTAGGGCATAAAATGACAATTATTACAGCAATTCCTCCCTGGTTGCAAATTTGCCATAGACTGAATTGCCGTGAACCTAAAATTGTGCAACCAATTTGGGAAAGCATTTTGATGTTAAACACACACCTGTTATATGATCGAGTCATTTCACTCCTAGGCAATTATTCAATAGAAATCAATACAAATGTCCACTAAAAAACTTGTACATAAATGTTTATAGAACCTTTATATGTAAGCCAAAAACTAGAAACAACTCAATCATCCATCAACAAGTGGATGAGTGTAATCAATTCTGGTATATCTATACAATGGAAGACAACTTACCAATTAAAATGTTAACACACATAATAATGTGGATGAATCTCAAAAAAACTTTACTAGCGAAAGAAGCAAGAAATAAAATAGTAGTACCTATTGTTTGATTCAATTTTTATAAAGCTCTAGAAATAGCAAACTAACCTAAAAAAATATAACAATAGGACACAGATCAGATGACTGTTGTGAGAGAAAAAAAGACTAGGAGGGAGAAGATACAAAGAAATATGAAGAAACTTTTTAATGATGAATATGGTCATGATCTTGATTGGGATGAGGGATTCACATATGTATAGTATGTCAAACTTACCAAAATGTGCTCTTTCAGTAAGTACAGTTTAAAAAACCATTGATAGATATGTCAATTATACCTCAATAGAGCATATCAATGTTGTCATTAAAAGAAGTTTTGCACACACATTGAACACATGTTGGGTACATACAGAGAAAATTAATTCTGTCCCATTTTCTGGTTTAACTTTTTGTCTGAGGAAGAGACCAAAGAGAACAGAAAAATGCAAAAGTAGTTCAGATATTTTTTGGGAAAACTAAACTAATAAGGAGAAAGACAGTGATCAAAACAATCTTGGTTAACTGCTTGCCTTAGCAAACAAGTGATAAATGTGACTGAAAATACAGAGCTACTTGGTCACTAGATCCCAGCTTTCTTTGCAAATGCATAACTCTGTACAGATTATCTGTACTAATACTGTATATCGTGCTGTTCATAAAAAGTACATTATAATTGCAATACGATATCTACCACCAGGAACTGCTGAGAGGCTAAGTAAGTAATTTCTGCAAATTACTCAGATTTTTCAAGGAAAATAGTTTATGTATGTCAATTATTGTTTTGAGGTATTTGATGCTGATTGTTATCTGAAAAATAAATACCCCCATCTTTGTTTAATATGTTGACTATTATTCCTAGTTGTACAATGTGTTGACAATTTTCCCTATTTTCTTTCTCAGAGAAATAAACAACGTTTGTTAAAATTAATTGTGAACATAGAATTTTTCAAATAAATAAATGGAAAATTGCATTAATAGAAATGAATAACAATAATTACATAGAAAAACAAAACACATGATACTATATAAATAGAATAATTATAAAACACCAAAATATTTTAATTAAATGTTGAGGAAACTTTGAGCAAAACTTTTTCACTAATCACAAAATAATCTGTTGTTCCAAATTAGAGTAATGTTTGTTATAACCTTGTTAAGAGTTTTTTAAATCAACAATGGAATAAAGAGACAAAGAATAAATATATATAAGTATGCACGGTTAAACAGATAGATAATATCAAGCTTCCTGGACATGAAAATCCTTTTTATTTATCTTTTGTAAAACAAACATGCAGGTACGCATCATGTAAAGGGATTAGGTATCTGTCTTTCTTATTATAGTGGGGGACTTTATCAAAGTTTCAAAATACTTTGTTTAAATGGGAAAATGAAAATGACTCTGATAAGCGAGTTCAATTATCAGAAAATAATCAAAGTTTAAACTAGTTCTAAAATAGCAATTATCCTTTTTCATATAGAAAATATAGGAGATGTAATTATTAAGACAATTAGTAACTTTGGATTTGGAAACTTTTAAAGAAAACTTCCAATATTTCAATATTGAAAAATATAATTCATGCAGAATATCCATGTGGGAATTATGGACAGAAAAAATTAATATGTATAAAAAGCATATTTCTCCATAGACTTATGCTGTAGTGTTTCATATGATATTTATATATTGCTATTTTTACTTATTCCTATGTGTAAATAGACTTATTATAACAGCTTCAAGCTGAATACACTTATATCACATTTATAAGGATGTTTTAAATAGACTGGTAATTATTTCCCATACACTTTAATACAAAAAAAAATTAAGAATTTTATTAATTTCACATTATATCTTAAATATATGAACAGGGTAAAATACAAAAAATATGTGTTCATTATGTATTTTGAATTAAATGATTAACATTTTATCTTGGGACATTTTACCTTACATGTATAAATATGAAAAGTATCAACTGAAATATTTATTTATGTATAAAATTCATCTATCACTAACAGAAGGAGGCAATTTTTTTTCAAGATTGTAAAAACAGTGAGGGAAAACAAACTTTACGCATACACATATGTATATATATTCATGAATTAGTTCATTTAAAGCATTCAATAATTATTAATATATAAGTATAATTAATAGATTAAAATTCACTGAATTCTCCAGTTATAGCTTGTAAATCAAATTACAGACCTATTTGAAAAAAATGAATGAATCATTTTTTTATTATATAAATTTAATTAGCATAACTTTTTCATAAAAAATGTTATTCACCAGCAACAGACTTTGGATGTCCCTGAATTGCTATTGTTATTAGCAAATCAAATTAATAACATATTGGGCAATAGTACATCCAGGTTATGTGTCTCTCTCTGAATTTAATATCTACTGGCAAGTGACCTTGGCAAATCACTTAACCTCTCTGAACTCAGTTTGGTCAACTGTAAAATGAATGGCTGTGCTGAATGAGCATTATATTCACTTCCCTCTCAGATTTTCTGTGCCTCTGAAAAATGTCTGAATAGAAGGATGCCAAAACTATGATTAACTACGAAACCTTACATTTCTATTTATTTTGCAGTATGTCGATTTCCTAAAAATTTGAAACTGTATTTGCATATTTCTAATGCTTACTAATTTAATTTTCAGGGTTAAATATCTTAAAATGGTATTTTGAGCATATCTATCTTCCCAAAGCTTGAGAAGCTCTTCTCAACTTCACCTTCATCTGACTCACTGTTGCAAATAATTAAATGTCTCAAGGTGTCAAAACTAATTTGTTCACACTAAGATGTGACTTGGTCGCTCAGAGTCCTGGAATGGGAAAGGTTAAAAGGGTTGGCAAGTAGATTGCACTGTGAAAAATGAGGAAACTATGGTCTTAAATTGCATATATTTAAAACTTCCTTGAAAAACAAATCACCTCTCATTTGTATTTCACTATGTGGTGTTACAGCTATGAGATTGCACAAGTTATAATATTTGTATTTTAGGAAAATGATATGTAGTCTTTTTACATTTTCTGTTCCAATATTGATCCTTAAGCTTATGGTGATTAAAAACAAGGTAATAAAGAATGTTTTAATTAAGAATGCAACCAATTCAATTTCTTAGTATAGAAATTACAAATACTGTTGGACATAGAAACCGGGACTCAAAAGAACTGTTGGCCCAGAAAGAAACTTACTATAGACTGATTCATTTGCCTCTCAGCATAACTATTATTGCTTGTCTCATTTTCGGTTCCTATAAGTGTATTCCTAGTATCACATGAGCTCACTCACCTAGGGGAAAAGATGAACAACATAGACTGAAGAACAAGAACAGCATCCATCAGACTGTCAGACCTCAGAGGGAAAGTAGGGGAGGGTGGGGACAAGGGAGATAGACCAACCAAAGGACTTGTGTGCTTGCATATGAGCCTAACCAGTGATCACGGACAACAGGGGGAGGAGGGCTTGGGTGTTGGGGGGTTTGGGAAGGGAACGGGGGGAGGGGGTTGATGACAAATATGTGATACCTTAATCAATAAAGTAATTAAAATAAATAAATACATAAAAAATAAAATTCAAAAAAAAAAAGAAATTACAAATACAGCATTTTATTAAATGTTGAGTGGCAAATAGAATATAGTATATGCAAAAATAAAAAGGTTAGATATAGACTTGTCCAAATGTAGATATAGATTCATTACCATTTTTTAAAGATCAATGGTTTTTGCTTACAATGCTATAGATTCATTACCATTTTTTAAAGATCAATGTTTTTTGCTTACAATAGGTAAACTAAGTAAATCCCTGAAAATTGTAGACAAAGTCTGCTTTCCTGTTGTGCAGTTTTCACACCTTAAATCTATATTTCTAAATTCTGATACCTCACATGTATTAATTAACTGAATTTAATTGTTTTTCTCATGTTTCTTAACTATAAAAATAAAACTTTATCTTATTTATATACTAAACTAGTATATTGCTTGAGATTAGTGGATGAATTGAGCTTTATTAGAGCACATTAATTCTAATGTTTTCTTATAATCATAATAATAATATAAACACTGTTGTTTTTCACAAGTCAAAATAAAATTTCATTAAATTTGATATTGAAAGCAATATACTTATACACATTTAATCTTGTGAAGACAGAATGTTTAAGGAGTATGATTTTCTTTTGACCAACTTGAGCATAGATGTTTGGTATGTTAGAGGAAGGAGGTTTTTACCCCTTGTTAGGTTGCAAAACATGAGATTCCACCACTCAGAGTTACATTAATATTACAAGTATATTAATGATAATAAATTAAACTACACAATGAGGACTAGGATTCAATATATATCCACTTATTGAGTATTGTCCACATGCTATCACTGTATTAGTCATGTTATAGATATAATTTTTACTTCTCATATCCCTTCAAGTTAAGTATTTTCTTCATTTCATTTGCAATTTAAAACAATTAAGTAATTTATCTAAAGTAATACAACTAATATAGAACCAGTATTGGAACTTGATCTCTACAACTCCAAAGTGTCTTTCTATTTTCTAGTTATGTTTATTTATATATAACAAAAATCACTGTAAATAAATGGTCATGATTCCTGCTTTAGCCAGAAGAGTCCTACTTTTCATCTGCTGTCTTTAAGAAATATGACTAGGGATTCTTTGCATTATCAAAAAAATTCTGGTTTGGATAATAAATTATATGTTCTCCCTAAATATGGAAGAATAGTCAGTGGGTTTAATATTTAACCAACAAGGAATTTGTAAAATCATTTATTAGTTAAGTATAACTGCATTCTGGTAAATCAAATTCATCTGCTCTCATTTTCTTGTTACATCTGTGTAAGAATGTCAGACTGATATATCAAGGAAGTTATTACTGAAATAATGACTGTTTACTATATTATTGAATGCATAGTTCTTTAAATGACAAATTGACTAAATTTTTAAGGAAAGCTTTGCAAATTATTGGCTACTTGCTCTTACAATTAAAGAGTAGGAGTAAATTCAGCTGCCTATTTAAGCAAGCATCCCATTATGTAGTTGTAATGGTTGTACATTTATGTTTTTTGTGTGTGTGTTTTTTTTTTTTTTGGTTGCTTAGATTCTATGTATAGATATGGCTCAGTCAAAGTTCAGCATGTTGGTGGGATGGGAGGTGAGCTTTTAATATCTCCTGGCAGTGTCAGTTAAAAAATGGATTTTTCCGTGCAAATTGCTCTAAGTTCCTGAAAAACATCACTAACCCTCACCCAGCTATAGCAGCTAAGGAGTAATGCTGATTACTGTCACCTGCTCAGAGGAGGTTATTACACATGAACATTCATTTCTTAGAAGAAGCACACTGGAGATCAGTTTTTCTGGCCTTTGGCCTTGCACAAAATTTATGTCTCCACGTTCCCTTTTAAAATACGTAAGATCTATAATTTGTCCTACTAAAGAAAAAAGCAGAAGATAGGGTATGAAAAATAGGTTGGGAGTCACATAGATATAATTGCTAAGCGTTTGCAACCACTTATTAAGATGTGACCTCAGGTAAAGTACTTAAACCCCTTCAGCCTCTGAGTTCTTACCATTACATTAAGAATTGAGTGCATAATATACAATGTTGTCTAAGGAAGATCTGAGATAATGAATAGAAACATTTATCTTAGTACCTAGAGTACAGTACTTGTTCCATAAAATGCAACTGCTGTGGTTTGATTGCTACATTACACACTCAATTTTAAAATTCAAGTTTGCAACTATCCAGAGATGTAAACTTAAGAAAATCACAACATAACTTTCACAATCTAGCTAGATGGACTATAACTAAATTTAAATAAAAGCTTATCTATTTTATTAGCAGATGTGAGAAAATTTTATAACATTTAACTTTCCCTCCAGAAATATTGTCCTCATTTTCTTCAAAATAAACTATTAAATGAACTTAAGATAAATCAATGTCTTAAGAGGGCATCTTCCCTCTAATTCCTAGACTGACAATGTGTTCTTTGGTGGAACCAGTGGGGGGAAAAGAGAATATGAATTCTTATTCATAGATAAGAAATGTGTAAAATTATCTATCCACAATAATAAAGATAAGATTTCTGTTAACTTTTGTAGGATAAAGATTTGCAGTTTCTAAAATAACTGTTATGAATATGCCGTTGTTCCCTAAAATGAGATAAGTATAAAATATTTAAAACAGATAAAAATAAATAACATATATTATTTTAGAACTGCTATGACATTATAGAAGACCTTTATTGGCATTTATTATGTTCTAGAACCTTTTTAGAGACTCTGTAACTATAAATGTTTTCCTCAATTATTTTATGGTAAATGACATCCTAATAACAATAGTAGTTAAAATAGAAGATCCCTATTTTAATAATACTTCTATGTTTTCAAACATAAATACTTACATGTTTGATAATTTTTTAAATTCCCTTTAATGATTTTAGCCTAATCAAATCATTTTGAAACAAAATGTTCATTATGTAATCTTCACTGTGCCCATGGTAACTTCACAATAAAGTCTATGTCCTTTGTATAAATACAGGTGGATTTGTATTCTTCATAGCAGATTAAGTAGAAATACTTCTTTCTCTTTAGCTCATTCTATTTAAAAGTCTCTCTTTTATCCCCCTACTAATTTTCCAAATAGAAGTGGCCCTGTTTATCTAATAAAGCAAAGACTTACCTAGGTTCAGGGGTAAAAATAGCTGTTCTAGTATGCTAATGCCAGAGAATACATTGTCTTTAACAGCTGATCTTTTATTAAATAGACATACAAATTAGTTCACCCTACTTCTTAGATCTATTCCAGGCAATTCAGCTTCCAATTGTTTCCTAATATTAAGGGACATTGAGCATTGATGAGAAATTATACACTTTAATTTGCATGAAAACTGGGATTTCTGTGCTCCACATTGTTATTCAGGCATTTTTTGGAAATTACATGTGTGAACCTGTCTTGCAATGAGACATACACTAACCAAGAAGCCTAAATATCACTTGGGGGCTTTGCTTTTCCAGCCTCAAATCTTTCCCACCATTTCATTGCTTGTGTTCTCTGATAAAGAGAGGGATGTGGCTGAAACAAACAAACAAACAAACAAACAAACAAACACACTTTCCTAACAGGACACAAGCTTATAAACCTCTGTGAAAGCAGATTAGAGAAGGGAGTCCAGATAGACAGAGAGAAGCATGGAACAGCAGTAGTTAAGAAACAATGAGTGGTGGCATTGGCAGCAACTCACAAAGAGCAAAATGGTAATGTCAACAGAGTAGTATGACACCCCTCCACATTCCTCCATAAGAGTCCCTGTTTGCTTAGATTTATTAAAAAATGTTATAATAGAAGATATTGGATTTGCAAGGTAAAGACACAAGCACACTGATATTTAGAGGAGTGCTGTATATGTGTATCTATTCACTAGCAAGCGAAGTATTCCTTCACGTCCAAGTTTTAATTCTAAGTACTAACAATTTCTATTAGTGAATAAAGGGTTCTCTCATTTATTAAATTCAGAATATGTACATAAATTCTTTGGCAAGTATATGACTAAATTTTTATTATATTACCGTTAAACCAAACTAAAGTCAATTAAAATTGTTATCACTTCTTCAGAGGTGAAACTAAGTATTTTCACACAATTCATGTAGATCTTGGAGTTACTTGTTTATGGATGTGAAACCAACAAAGTACAAGACTCTCCAATCTCATAAAAGAAACACTCCAATGATATACTTTATTGTTTTAAAAAAATCAGTATTATAACTAAAAATATTAGTAGGCTTACATAATTTAAATACCATGCTAAAAATATACCATATGGTGATTATCAGAGGGGATAGTGGGGATAAGTGGTGATGGAAGGAGACTTGACTTAGGGTTGTGAATACACATAACATGTATTATAAAATTGTATACCTGAGACGTATTTAATTTTATTAACCAACTAGAAGCCCGATGCATGAAATTCGTGCAAGAGTAGGCCTTCGCAGCCGCAGCAGCTGCCTCGATCCCCAGGCTACAGCCCTGGCTTTGTCTGGAAGGTCGTCCGGAAGGATGTCCAGATGGCTGTTCGGTTGATTTGCATATTGCACTTTTATTATTATAGATGCCACCCCAATAAATTCAATGAAAAAGAAAAAATAGATACCATACCCAAGGCTCACCCTAAAATTCTGATTAAATTAATCTGGGGTGATGCTCGGGCTTCTAAATATATATATATATATATATATATATATATATATATATATAAATATATATATATAATATATTTTTTCAGGAAAATATGCCTCTAAATATAAAATAATTTCCAGGGAAGTTTTGAACCCTGAGAAAAAGAACAGAAGGAAATAAAGTTAGACGCAATGGAGAAAGATAGTACCTACTGATTTTTAATATTCTTCTTTATTAATTTAATCCTGACTGTGTGTGTAGGATAGATGAAGAGAGATTCATATCTCACAGTAAACCATAAGTATGCCATTGCCCATTGCCCTTGTCATTACCCTTGGAGCAAATTGATGAGAGGCAGGTCAGTTAAACTAGGTGAACAGCAGGGCAATTCCATAGGTGAGGAATGAGGATAAAATGACTTCTGCTTATAAGGGGAAGGAGGCAATTGTTCCCCCCTGAATCCTATCTCAACCCTTCTGTGTGTAAATAATCTCTCCAGGGGCCAGTTAGCCACACTGTTTTGTTTACACCCCTTAGAGAAGTCTCCACATTCCAGGTTCATTTCTCCTTGAAATGTAAATCCCTAAGGAATTGCCTTAGCAGTCTATCCTGGCTAACCTAGGTGCCTATCCTGAGATATAAAACAAGTTTAACACTAGTGGAAACAGATCTAATCCTTACAGCATGTGAAAATGTTTCTTAGAGAAGTGTGAAGAGACTCTCTACTTTTATAGCACATGTTTCTATGCCTCAAGGACTAGGGCTTTTACAGAAACACAAAGTCCAGGGAAGTTTAATTTGCCAGCAGCAGCATAACTGGTTTTAGAAATGAGCAAGGAGCAAACTTATGACAAAGCATTGTTGGCAACCTGCATTCTGTACAACCTGCAGAAACTTTATAGCTGGCATGACATTCTCCTTCCATCTTAATAATTGTTGGAGAATACTCTGGTCAACTAAGCAAGCTCAGGCTTGGATTAATTTTCTCAGGTGAAAAAAGGATACTTTCCTTTGTTCAATGTACAATATGTACAAAACTATAGTGTCCATCTCTGCTTTTCCCTTAGTGGTACAAAAAAATTGCCCTGGCACATCCCCATATTATGAACATTCAAAGTTACAATCCCAGGTCCACTGAATATTCATAGTATATATAAAATACATGAGTGTGTGAAGTTCCAATTCTTGAAGAAATCCTTAGAAATTAAGGACTCATTATAACAAAAATTATAACGTAAAAAGTGTTGACGGGTTTCTTGACTACCTGGATAAATCAGACCAGAAATAAGTACCATGGTCACTATCGTAATGTCCTTGTCTCCAGGCCAGCTCTGTTCCAGAAAACCAGCAAAATTGTTGCACTTGCATGAGTTTAAGTACATACCACATGATAGCCCTAGAGTTCTAACAACTGACACTTGGATCTGACAGCTTCTTGTATGTTAACTAGAGGCCCGGTGCATGAAATTCGTGCTCGTGGGGGGGTGCTCTCAGCTCAGCCTTCACCCTCTCCAATCCGGGACCCCTCGGGGGATGTCTGACTGCTGGGGATTGGGCCTAAACTAGTAGTTGGAAATCCCTCTCACAATCCTGGACCGCTGGCTCCTAATCGCTCACCTGCCTGCCTGCCTGGTTGCCCCTAACTGCCCCCCCCCCAACAGCCTGATCACCCCTCACTGCCTCTGTTGTGCCAGCCTGATAGCCCCTAACTGCTCCCCTGCCAGCCTGGTTGTCCCTAACTGTCCCCTGCTGCTGGCCAGGTTGCCCCCAACTGCCCCCCTCTGCTGGCCTGGTCACCCCTAACTGACCCCCCCCACCTCCGCCAGTCTGGTCACCCCATGCAGCCTACTGTTCAGTCAATTGGTCATCCCTCACTAACCCCCCTGTAGGCCTGGTCACCTCTTACTGCCCCCCCTGCCAGCCCCCCCTCCAGCCTTGTCTCCCCTCACAGCCCCCACGCCAGCCTGGTCACCCCACGCAGACTGCTGTTCAGTCATTTGGTCATCCCTCACTAATCCCCCTGCTGGCCTGATCACCCCATGCAGCCTGCTATTCAGTCGTTTGGTCATCCCTTACTAAACCCCCTGCCAGCCTGGTTGCCCAATGCAGTCAGTCTGCTTGTTCAGTCGTTGGGTTGTCCCTCACTAACCCCCCTGCTGGCCTGGTCATAGGCAGCCATCTTGTGAGGGTGTGAGGGTCAATTCACATATTACCTCTTTATTATATAGGATGCATTGTACAGATTGCTCCATGATACCATGGGTATGAGAAAATCACAGTGTATATACTCTTATTCAAATTTAATCTGATTCAGTACATACATAATGTGGTATTGGAAGAATATTATATCAAGCATTTTATAGGAGAATCATAACCCAGGATTTTGTTAAAACTTTGTTTCTTTGTGCCTCTTATTTACATTATACATTTACAGGAAGGATCTAGAATCTGAAATAGAGGGCTTTAATATCATGTCCTGAAATTTTCTTTTGTCAGCATTATTCTTGGAATTGGTGAGAAAACATTGATATTATCAGCATCCTCTAATAAAGCTTCATTTATAGCTCCTTCTTTCCAGAGCCCAAAACTGCCTCTTTATCTGCCTCTGCAAAATACTCTGCAGAATTATCTCTAACTCTTCATAAACTAGCAACATGCCCAAATCAACAATGATTTTTAGGATTTGCTCTCTTCTCCATATCAGTTTGCTTAAAGTGTTAAAACTGATTTGTCATAAATCAACTGAGTCTTCCTGAAGGGACTGAAATTAAACCTTTGTTAAGATATTTCGAGGATGGTTATTTTTAACTTTGCTAGATTTGTTTGCAAAATTTAACTCATTAAAATTGCTCCTCAAGACCAAAAGCTGGCAGCATCACAATGCTTACTGTTCTAAATGGAAGTAATCTTGTTCAAATTGACCCAGCCTAGAATAAGAAGGAATTAAATTATAGCAATGCCCCTTCCCACTTCTCCTCCCACATGATAATCAAGACCTTTATGCTTACTAAAGTCAGAAATATTAAGAGTACACAATAGAAAGAGTTCTTATATCCCCCAGTTTCCCAACTCCCATTTTCTCCTATTAACATTTTCTTTTATTATGCTAGAGTTGTTTCCAGGAATGAATTAATGTTAACTCCATAGTTTTATATTAGGATTCACGCTTTGTATTGTACAGTTGTATGAGTTTCAACAAATACATAACATTGTGTATTGACTATTACAGTATCATGCAGAATAGTTATACTGCCCTAAAAAAATCAAAATGTGCTATACTCTCCCATGTGTTTAATTAGGGTTTAGGTCTCACTTGATGCAGTGGAGAGCTCAGGAAGGCAATGACTAGAACTCGGAGGTGTCACCTGATGCAGAGTGTACACATCTGTCTAAAATGAAGATGTGGGCCCTGGGAGCAGGATGGTGTAAAATGACAGTTTTGGGGAGTACCTGAGAAATTGAAGCAAGAAGCATGACAGATGGATTATCTCTTATTTAGAGGCTGCATGAAGTTTGGAGACTGAATACAGTATTGGTTGACCTTGAAAGATATGACAAACATTTGCATGACAGCACTCTACACTTGGCATAGGGAGAATGGCTAGCAGCACTTCTGCACATACATGAAACCGCAGTCTGGGTTCTAATGTTGATCCCTCCAGAATGCACATGATGAAAGATATATTTCTAGATTTTCAAGTATTTGTTGATTTTAGAAACTTAAAAAAGGTAGAGATATATTTTATGTAATATCATAGATGATGTTTGTTCCAGTCACCACTAAAATGATGGCCACCATTGTTTGAAGAAAAATAGACAGAAAATTTATATATATTTACATATGTAAATGTTACATACATATTGGTTTCAACAAATAATTTAAATTCAAATCAGAATAGAAATTAATCTTAAAATGCTTGACTTCTTAATAATAAAACACTAAATCAGGTATAGTTTATACCTAATAGAATTTATTTCAGATTATATAATTCAGCTGTGGCTTTTAAAATGTGGTGGAGAATGGCTGCATGAAAATAAATGAAAATCCAGTAAGCATAGATATGTGCAGTTATATAATCCCTGATTTTCATCATAGGAATTTAGTTCTGGGTATTTTTTTTTGAAGTTTTAAATTGTGTTGTTTAAAAAGCTCTACATAATTTGTGTTTTTAATTTTGTAAACAGCATCTTTGTTGCAATGAGAAATTCTTGGAAACAACATTAAAAAGTTGTTTATTAACTTGTCTTGCCTTTTAAAAAATGTCTCAATATTCTGCATGTTAAGTGTGTTCAGAACTATTGGCAAGCTGAAAGCATCCTGTTGGAATATGGGAAGACCATTCTTGAATGTTTTAAATGACACCTACTAATTAATTTAGTCTTTAATTTTACTTTTGATTTAAAGGTGTTGTGCTTTACTAAAACTTATAATCTTGCATATTATTGTTTCCAAAGTTCAATATAGATTTGAATATATTCCTAATATACAATATACATTCAATTACATGGTCCCTGAAATATCTTGAAATTGACAGGAACAGGAACATGATGCTTATCATTCATTAGCTGTTTCAATTCAGGTAGTTTTAGAGGTGAGCAACACATGAGAACACAGGCACTAAGTAGAAAAATATCACAAGTAAATGCCAAATTTGAATTGGGATAAATCCCTTCAAATATAAGATTGTGGTATCATGAAACCATGTTTTAGGAGATATGAGCTAGGGAATTTGCAAAAGGATTTTCTAGGAAATAGGAATTGATGTCAGAAAAATAAGAGGAATAAAGAAGTAAAAGTCTCATACAAGCATTGAGGGTTAACATAAAAAAATAATTTTTATGTGCCTTTGTATTGAGTAGACATCTGTTCTTGGGTTCTATTGTTGAGTGAAATATTTTTAGATTCTGATATTTAAATGATAGAAAGATTCTTATTCTCAATCTGTGAAACCAAGAAACTATGGCCTTCTGAAGTCAAGTGTTTTCTGGGTCAGATATCTTAAAATCTGCACAAACCAGTTAATTGAGCTTAGTTCAATGATATTTATTATTTCTAATCTATAAAGCCATTGTTATTTTGACACATGTTCTCAAATAAAAATGCATCATGTGACAACTCAATTATGACACCTCAATATGTTATTTTTGAACTTGTGTTCCTAACAGTTTATTTTTTTAAAACAACTCTGGTCATTTATGTGGTATATCTAAAATAAAACTTTATATAAATCACTGTGTAAATATCTACATCACTTTTGTAAAAATGGTCAAGAAGTGTTTTCCTGGATTTAAAGCAACTTGTGCATCATATTTTTCAAGAATATTTCAAATCCCCTCTTGCTCAAGCTTTATATGGATATATTATGTTTCCTCCAGTTTCTCTTAATTATTTTTGCACATAAGATTTATGTAGTTTTAACAGGGGCTGGGTCCCCTCCTGGAGCTGCGGGCTCGCCGGGCGCCTCGCCATCTTACAAGGAAAGGAGGATTTTAGTGGAAACCTGACTTTCCGCGACAACTGCAAACACTGAACTGCTGGGAGCACCAGACCACCGGTCCCCTATCAGCGCAAACATTTGGATTCAAAGAAACTCTTCACTGCACCACCGAAAGGTCAGATTTTGTCTGAAATAAGCTGCGGTTTCTAATCCCCGCGGTGGGTGAGGGAAGCGCTGGGTGAGGGAAGTGCGGCAGCCGCAGGACCGGCAGGAGCCGGGAGGTCTGTGCCTAGAAAAATCTGCGGCAGTTGGAACTGCCGTGATCCGTGAATGAGGAGGGGGGTCTTCTGAGCTGCTAACAGAAGTGACCTCTTGAAAGCAACTCATTTTAATCTGACGAGGAGGGTCAGACTAAGAATTTTCAAAGGAGTGCAGGCTCCTTAGTCTGGGGCACAGACCCACGGTCCGCACACCTGGGCTCTTTCCGACTCTGATTGCTAAGCCCAATACAGAGGTAAACCCAGGTGGAAACCCTGAAAGACTGCAGAGGGAAGGTGTTTTTTCGGAACCTGGGGCCAGAGCTGCGTGTGACCATCAGAGAGGCAGCTCTGAGGCGCAAACCTCCACAAGCTCTGAGGCGAATACCTCCACAAACCTGTAGTGAGTGCCATAGAGGGGAAAAAAAAAAAAAAAGAGCTATAGAGGCCCGGAAGTCAATTCAGAAACACTGCCACCCAGGGGCTGAAACGCTAATTGTCTCTGGTGTAATCAAAAATAATTACGAGAAATTAAGACAGGGCTGGCTTAAAAAGCAGGACTGGCTTCCAACACTGAGGAGCCCTGGAATGAAGCTGAACTGAAATACCGCCCAGACTGGGAAAAAGGCGTACCAAACAGAACAATAGAGGAAGTGAATGACAGCCGCTACTGCACATTTTAGTCTTCCTATTTTTTAATTTTCAATTCTTTTTTCAATTTTTTAAATTTTTTATTCTCATATTTTTTTATTTTCATTTTTTGCATCTTTTACTTAAGAAACTAATATTTTTTTCTTTTTCCTCACTCGATTTTCACCGTTTTAATTATTACATTTTTATTTTCAATCAGCACTATTATTACTATTATTTTACTTTTTTTTTTTTTTTAATGTCATTTGATTTTCTCTTTCTTTTATTTTTGGATTAGTGTCCTACATTCGATTTGCATCTTTCCCTTACAATCGCTTTACCCTATCTCAAAGCTAACATTATGCCATCACTCTCCTCCTAACCTTTCCCCTTTTGGTCCCCAGTTTATCTTAACCCTTTCTGGCTTTAGATTTTCCCTACTTTTTCAGTTTACTCCCTGCTAAAACTTCACCCTACTTATATATCTAATTCCCAACCCCCTGCTCCAAATCCATACAAACCTCTCTCTACGCTACCTTTAAAAAATTATTTTTCTCTCGGGCCTTTTGTTGTTGTTTGCTTGAATGTTGATTAGATTGAATTTTTATGCTTTTTTATGAGATTGTTTTGATTATTCTTTTTGTTGGTTTGGTTAGTTCTTTTGTTTGCTTTGTTTTTGTTTGTTTTTTACTTTAGTTTTCCCTTGCCTCACTTGATATTAGCTGCTGTTGCAGTTAGTATTAATCTCCAGGCTCGTGTTGCTGGAATTTGCTGGGAATAGTGGTTGTTCTAGTGGAGTTTACTCCCCATATATATAGTTTGTTCCCCTTTTCTCTCTTAGTATCATTCTTGTCTCTCTTACTTTTTTTTCTTTTCTTTTTCTTTTCTGTTATTTCTTTTCTTTCTTTCTGCTCTTTTCCCAAGTTCAGATTCACACTCTTTGTTGTTGTTTTTTTTTTCTTCGTTGTTATTCTTTCTTTTTACTCTCCCTCTTCCACTCCTATTCTCTAATTTGTGTTTCTCTGGTGGTTACCTTTATTGGAGGTTATTAATATCGTGAATACAATTCTGTTCAGTGCCTTGTCTGTTGTGCCTGGTTGTGTTGTATTTTATACCTTTAAATCAACGCCAGAGAGAGAAATCTATATAACCAGACATCCGGAGAAGAGAGACCATGGGGAGACAAAGAAACAGCCCCCACAGGAAAGAGAAGCAGGCATCACCAGAAAAGGAAGTAAACGATTTAGAGGCAAACAACCTATCAGAGAAAGAATTCAGAGAAATGGTCATAAAGTGGCTGAAAAGGATGGAAGACAAATTCGACAATATGAGTAAGAACCAAGAAGAAATGAAGAAGAACCAAGAAGAAATGAAAAATGACATCGCTGCTGTAAAGAACTCAATAGAAAGCATCAAGAGTAGACTAGATGAAGCAGAGGACCGCATAAGTGAGCTAGAAGACAAGATGGAAAAAAATACCCAATTACAACAGCTTCTAGAAACAAAAGTTAGAAAGATTGAGGAGAGCGTAAGGGAACTTCGGGACAATACAAAACAAAACAACATCAGGATAATAGGGGTGCCAGAAGGAAAGGAAACTGAGCAAGGAATAGAAAACCTGTTTGAAGAAATAATAACAGAAAACTTCCCTGATATAGGGAAGAAAAAACCCACACAAATCCAAGAAGCTCACAGAGTTCCAAGCAAAATGAACCCCAAAAGACCGACGCCAAGGCACATTATAGTTAAGTTGGCAAACACCAACGACAAAGTAAGAATCTTACAAGCGGCCAGAGAGAGACAGACAGTTACATACAAAGGAACCCCCATCAGACTAGCAACTGATTTCTCAACAGAAACTCATCAGGCCAGAAGGGAATGGAATGAAATATACCAAGTCATGCAAAGGAAGGGTCTAAATCCAAGAATACTGTACCCAGCAAGGCTATCAATTAAAATTGAAGGTGAAATCAGGAGCTTCAGAGACAAAAAAGGACTAAGGGAGTTTATCACCACCAAACCAGCAATGAAAGAAATGCTAAAGGGTCTGCTGTAAAAAAAAAAAAAAAAGAAAGAAATAGGAAGCAAAGAAGGTACACAGGGGTATAGAATAAAAATGGCGTCAAATAAGTACCTATCAATAATAACTTTAAATGTAAATGGACTGAATGCCCCAATCAAAAGACACAGGGTAACAGACTGGATAAGAAAACAAAACCCAGATATCTGCTGTCTACAGGAAACCCACCTCAAAAAAAAGGATGCATACAGACTGAGAGTAAAGGGATGGAAAAAGGTTTTCCAGGCAAATGGAAATGAAAAAAAAGCTGGGGTTGCAATACTTATATCTGACAAATTAGATCTCAAAGTGAAGGACATAACAAGAGATAATGAAGGCCACTTCATAATACTAAAGGGAGAAATCCAACAAGAAGAAATAACTCTGGTAAACATATATGCACCCAATACAGGAGCACCAAGATACATTAAAAAACTCCTGGAAGATATCAAAGGAGAGATTGACAGTAATACAATCATAGTAGGAGACTTCAATACCCCACTATCACCATTGGACAAATCCTCTAAACAAAAAATCAGCAAAGAAACATCAATCCTAAATGACTCACTAGAACAGATGGAATTAATCGACATCTTCAGAACATTTCACCCCAAAGCCACAGAATATACATTCTTCTCAAGTGCACATGGGTCATTTTCAAAGATAGACCATATGTTAGGACATAGGCAAAGTCTCTCCAAATTCAAGAAGATAGAAATCATATCAAGTATCTTCTCAGATCACAGTGGCATAAAACTGGAAATCAACTACAATAAAAACAACCCAAAGAAATCAAACACTTGGAGACTAAACAGCATGTTATTAAACCATGACTGGGTTACCAAAGACATCAAGGAAGAAATAAAAAACATCATGGCAACAAACGACAATGAAAACACAACAATCCAAAATCTATGGGACACAATGAAAGCAGTCCTGAGAGGGAAGTTCATAGCTCTACAAGCCTACTTCAAAAAACAAGAAACAATGGTAATAAATTACCTAACCCAACAACTCAAAGAGTTAGAGAGAGAGCAACAAGATAAGCCCAGTGTAAGCAGAAGGAAAGAAATAATAAAGATCAGAGCGGAGATGAACGACATAGAGACCAAAGAAACAATACAAAAGATCAACAAAACCAAGAGCTGGTTCTTTGAAAGGATAAACAAGATTGATGGACCTCTAGCCAGGCTCACCAAGAAGCAAAGAGAGAGGACCCAAATAAACAAAATCAGAAATGAAAGAGGTGAAATAACAACAGACCCCGACGAAATACAAAGGATTGTTACAAAATACTACGAACAACTCTATTCCAACAAACTGGACAACCTAGAGGAAATCGACATATTCCTAGAAAAATACAACCTTCCAAAACTCAATCAGGAAGATTCTAAACAGCTCAACATGCCAGTAACTATGGAAGAAATTGAAGCAGTCATCAAAAAGCTTCCGGCAAACAAAAGCCCGGGGCCAGATGGCTTCACAGGAGAGTTTTATCAAACTTTCAAGGAAGAACTAAAACCTATCCTCCTCAGACTATTCCAAAAAATTCAAGAGGAAGGAACACTTCCAGGCTCCTTCTATGAAGCCAGCATCACCCTAATACCAAAACCAGATAAAGACAATTCAATGAAAGAGAATTACAGGCCAATATCCCTCATGAACATTGATGCCAAAATCCTCAACAAAATTCTAGCAAATCGGCTCCAGCAGTACATCAGAAAGATCATACACCATGACCAAGTAGGATTTATTCCAGGAATGCAAGGATGGTACAATATCCGCAAATCAATAAACGTGATACATCACATAAACAAATTGAGAGATAAAAATCACATAGTCATATCAATAGATGCAGAAAAAGCATTTGACAAAATCCAACACCCTTTCTTGATAAAAACTCTCAACAAGGTGGGAATAGAAGGCTCATACCTCAACATAATAAAAGCTATTTATGATAAACCCACAGCAAACATCATACTCAATGGGCAAAAACTAAAACCATTTCCCCTAAGAACAGGAACAAGACAGGGATGCCCACTCTCACCACTCCTGTTTGACATAGTACTGGAAATATTAGCTATCGCAATTAGGCAAGAAGAAGAAATAAGAGGCATCCAAATTGGAAAAGAAGAAGTGAAGCTGTCCTTATTTGCAGATGACATGATATTGTACATAAAAAACCCAAAAGATTCCATCAAAAAACTAATAGACTTAATAAATGAATTCGGCAATGTAGCGGGATACAAAATTAACGCCAAGAAATCTATGGCCTTTCTATACACCAATAATGAACTTACAGAAAGAGAGACTAAAAAAGCAATCCCATTTACCATCGCACCAAAAAAATTAAGATACCTAGGAATAAACTTAACTAAGGAGGTAAAAGACCTATACGCAGAAAACTACAGGACACTGAAAAAAGAGATAGAGGAAGACGTAAACAGATGGAAGAACATACCATGTTCCTGGATTGGTAGAATAAACATCATTAAAATGTCCATACTACCCAAAGCAATCTACAGATTCAATGCACTCCCCATCAAAATACCAACAGCATATTTCACAGACCTAGAAAGAACTCTCCAAAAATTCATCTGGAATAAAAAAAGACCCCGACTAGCCTCAGCAATCCTCAGAAAGAAGAATAAAGTAGGTGGGATCTCAATACCAGATTTCAAGCTGTATTACAAAGCCACTGTTCTCAAAACAGCCTGGTACTGGCACAAGAACAGACATATTGATCAATGGAACAGAATAGAGAACCCAGATATTGACCCAAACCACTATGCTCAATTAATATTTGACAAAGGAGGCATAAACATACAATGGAGTCAAGACAGTCTCTTCAATAAATGGTGTTGGGAAAACTGGACAGATACATGCAAAAAAATGAAACTAGATCACCAACTTACACCATACACAAAAATAAACTCAAAATGGATACAGGACTTAAACATAAGACGGGAAACCATAAAAATACTAGAGGAATCCACAGGCAACAAAATCTCAGACATATGCCACAAGAACTTCTTCACTGACACTGCCCCTAGGGCAATGGAAGCTAAAGAGAAAATTAACAAATGGGACTACATCAAAATAAAAAGCTTTTTTACAGCAAAAGAAACCATCAACAAAACAACAAGAAAGCCCACTGCATGGGAAAACATATTTGCAAATGCTATCACTGATAAAGGTTTAATCTCCAACATCTACAGGCAGCTTATGCAACTCAATAAGAGGAAGATAAATGATCCAATAAAAAAATGGGCAACAGACCTAAACAGAATATTTTCAAAAGAAGACAGAAGGAAGGCCAAGAGACACATGAAAACATGTTCAAAGTCACTTATTATCCGAGAGATGCAAATCAAAACAACAATGAGGTACCATCTCACACCTGTCAGAATGGCTATCATCAACAAATCAACAAACGACAAGTGTTGGCGAGGATGCGGAGAAAAAGGAACCCTCGTGCACTGCTGGTGGGAATGCAGACTGGTGCAGCCACTGTGGAGAACAGTATGGAGTTTCCTCAAAAAACTGAAAATGGAACTCCCATTTGACCCAGTAATCCCACTCCTGGGAATATATCCGAAGAAACTAGAAACACCAATCAGAAAGGATATATGCACCACTATGTTCATAGCAGCACAATTTACAATAGCTAAGATTTGGAAACAGCCTAGGTGCCCATCAGCAGATGACTGGATCGGAAAACTGTGGTACATCTACACAATGGAATACTATGCTGCCATAAAAAAGAAGGAATTCTCATCATTTGCAGCAACCTGGATGGAATTGGAGAACATTATGCTAAGTGAAATAAGCCAGTCAATGAAAGAAAAATACCACATGATCTCACTCACTTAGGGATAGTAAAGAACATTATAAAGTGGTGAACAAAAAGATAGATACAGAGACAGTAAAGCATCAAACAGTCTTTCAAAGTACAGGGGGAAAGTTTGGGAAAGGTGGGGGAGTTATGAAATCAAACGAAGGACTTGTATGCATGCATATAAGCATAAACAATGGACGCAAAACTCTGGGGGGGGGAGGGCATGTGTGGGTGTGGGGGTGGGGGGATAATAGTAAGATATGTACACATATAATACCTCAATAAAAATATTTAAAAAAAAAATAAATAAAAAAAAAATAAATAAATAAAAAAAAAAAAAAAAAAAAAAGATTTATGTAGTTTTAAGATAATTTACTTTTAATCTTTAATCAAATTCTAAAATATGGGTAATGTATGATTTCATATTCATAAATTTCAGCAAACACCATGTGTCAACATATACTAATTTGAACAGAACACGTTGTTTTGAATTGTACAAATCATTTTTCTTAAGTAATGGATAGAGAAAACTTGACATGGCAGATGGTGGGTGGGTGTATACCCTGTAGGGACAAATTATCTTTAAAAATTAGAAGACATTGAGAGAAATTCTGGATAAATTGGCAATTGATTGGATCATCTGTAGACAAAAAGGCTGATTTGGAATCAAAAATTTGATTTCAATATTAATGGAAATCAAATACTATTTATTAGCACTAGGTTGTTGTTTTAAGCACAATTATTGAATACATGTTGTGTTATATATTTGTATCATTTTATGATTAATATTTTTAGAGATATTTATCCATCACCCATATTTCTTGTGTCATCTTGCTAACAAGAGAAGCTTTGTAAAAGACAATGCCTGTACATATATTTATTTGGTACAAAGAAACATTTTCAGTTTCAAATATTTATGTATGTTAGGAAAATGCCAAAGTGTATCTAAAGACAAAATATGTATAATTATGTGTATAATATAAGTTTAGGGTAAAATAATTCAGATATGTTGTTGAAATTTTGGTCTTAAGTAAGATTCCTCATTCAATCGATGTATGTAATAGAGAAATATGCTAATTAACTGGGACACCATAATGGGTCGCCCAGACAGGAGGAGGTTGTGCGCACAGCATCAGGGGCGGGGTGGCAGGGACCTCCGTGCACCTGCGCTGGGGGACGCCCTGATCAGCAGCGGCTGCAGCTGCTGTGGGGCCCAGAGAGTGAGGCAGGGCCGGACCAGTGACTCGAGGATGGGTGGCACTGCGTGATTTCAAATCGCGCGCTGGTCTCCTAGTCTTACCTAATAATAGAGAAACATGTAAATTGACCGTACCTCTGCTATGCCCACAGCCAATCAGAGTGAGAATGCAAATTAACCCAACAAAGATGGTGGTTAATTTGCATACATACCTGGGTCCTGGGAACCTCCTCAGCACCCAGGTCACTCCCAGCCAGCCATCAGGTGGAAGCTTTAGGCTTGGGAAGGGGCCAAGCCTGCAATCAGAGGTGTGGGGCCCCCTTCCCAAGCCTAAAGCCTGTGGCAGAGGCTTTAGGCTTGGGAAGGGGCCAAGCCTGCGATCGGAGGTGCAACGGGGGGGAACCCCTTCCCAAGCCTAAAGCCTGGGAACCCCTTCCCAAGCCTAAAGCCTGGGGTGGAGGCTTTAGGCTTGGGAAGGGGCTGAGCCTGCAATTGGAGGGGCAGGGAAGGAGCTGAGCTGATGATTGGAGGGGTGGAGCATCCCTCTTCCCAAGCCTAAAGCCTGGGACAGAGGCTTTAGGCTTGGGAAGGGGCCAAGCCTGTGATTGGAGGTGCCGGGGCGGGGAAACCCTTACCAAGCCTAAATCTTGGGGCGAAGGCTTTAGGTTTGGGAAGGGGCTGAGCCTGCGATCGGAGGTGCGGGGGAACCCCTTCCGAAGCCTAAAGCCTCCGCCCCAAGATTTAGCCTGTGGTGGAGGCTTTAGGCTAGGGAAGGGGCCAAGCCTGCGATGGGAGTACCCCTTCCCAAGCCTGCGATCAGAGGTGCGGGGTGGGCAGGGGCCAAGCCTGTGATCGGAGAAAAGGGGAAAAAATCAATGGAAACATATCCTCAGGTGAGGATAAAAAGAAAAATAAAGAAAAAAATGTCATATCCTATGAAAGACACATCTTGAAAATGCTTAAAGAAAGTTTTCATATTTTCATGGTGAAGGGACTGGAGTCCATGTTGATGAAAATACCTTGGCGGCTGCTGTGACTGGCAATGGCTGCAGCAGCGGGGTGATGGGGCTGGTGCCTTCCCCTGACCAGCCCGGTCGCCTCCTGAAAAGAGAGGCCAGACTGCAGCTTAGGCCTAAGCCATCAATAGGACATCCCCTGAGGGCTCCCACTATGTGAGAGGGGGCAGGCTGGGCTGAGGGACCCCTCCCCAGTGCACGAGTTTCGTGCACCGGGCCCCTAGTATTTTAATAATGACATTTTCAGTGTCTTACTTATAATACAGAAAAAAAATATTACATATATCATAGAAAGCAAGAATGTATATTAATTTATATAATATATAAAATTCTTCAAATAGTGGGTTTCATATTATATATGCTCAGCTACTGTTAATTATTATTCTATATAATAAAAGTTTAATATGCAAATTGTCCCCTTGACCAGGAGTTCAACCAGGGGGTGGGGCTGGGCTGCCAACTGCTCATGGCCCCTCCCCTGGGGAGGCCCTTCCCCCGATTGGCCTCCCACCCACATCTGCCCCAATCTGGGAGGGCTGGCCGGACCCTACCCATGCACAAATTCATGCACCGGGCCTCTAGTTATTAATAAGAAGGCTAAAAGACTAAACTAAATTATAAAATAAGTTTTCTTTGGCTACACAGCTAAATATGAATTTAAATATTTTAATGTTAGGTCTGAATATTTATATTAAATTTTACCATACCATAAAATAACCAGTAAATTTTTAAATATTAAAACTCCATCCTTATTTGGAATAAAAATAACTGATTATTTAGACTATTATCTCTGGAGTCATATGATCTTAGTGCAGATCCTGATTTCTCACTTAATAACATCATATTATTGTACACTATATTTAACCTTGCCAGATCTCAGATTCCTCATGTGTAAAATTAAAATAATAATAGACACTCTAATCAGTGTCTACTTCATAGAATTGTGAGTAGTAAGCATGTAAATATATGTCAAATAGGCCTGATAAAGAGTAAGCATGTAATAAATGTTAGTTATAATTTTAATTAATGTTATGATTTAAAACTTTTAGAATAAAAATATTAATGATTTAAGAATGTCTGAATATTCAACATTTGGTGGGCCTGCTTACAAATGAATTCATTAAAATTTTAATTATTTGGCATTTTGAGAACTTGCCTGGGGATTTTTCATATCAATTTAATGAGGGTAATTAAAACCAACAAAAATTATAAACTGATAATCACAGAGATTCTTCCATAAAAGTGTCTGAGGTAAATAATTCCATAGTTAGTTAATCACTTTGTAAAAAACAACAGTGATTTTAAGTATGAGATATAAAGTAAATGTCACAAAGTATAAAGATATGTATTGAGAGTAAGATCTGTTACTAATATGGGAACACTTAAAATTATATTTCTGGAAATAAAAAAAGAGATTAATTTATTAAATGTGTTTAATATTTCTTCAAGACAATGGAAGGAAGCCAGTAGTTCCAAAATAATGAAACAATGTGTAGCAATCTTTTGACTATATATTAGTTATATCTAATTTCTGTATCCTGATAAAGTAGATGCAACTTGAGCTATAATTTTTAAAAGATCTATCAAGTGGCATCATATATCAAGATTCAAAATGAAAAAAAAAAAATCACACAAAAAGAATTACCGAGGGAGAAATGTGGTTAATTGAAGATGATTGCTTAAAAAAGAAGTAAAAAAAAAAAAAAAGCTAAATTATTTTTGGGAAATTGGCTGCTTGCCTCTTTAAACCCTTACAACAACCTACACGATAAATACCATGATTCCCATTTATGTGTTACAAGACTTGACATATATAAAGTTCACATAACTTATCACGCAGAAAGTTCATGTGAAGGGACAATTGCTTCTAAACCGTGTATATGTACTCAAATAAGGAGAAACTGCTAATATTTATGAAAATATTTATGTACTAGAGGCTCAGTACACGAATGCATGCAGGGGGCAGGGGATCCCTTGACCTGGCTGGAGATTGGGGCTGATTGGGGCCCAACACACCCAGTCCTAATTGGGGCTGACCAGGCTGGCTAGCCAGGGGGAGGGACTGCAGGAGATTGACCAGCCAGCCCCAATCAGGGCCAATTGGGGCCAGCTGGCCAGGGGGAGGGACTGCGGGAGGTTGGCCAGCTGTGGGAGGTTGGCTGTGGGAGCACACTGACCACCAGGGGGCAGTTCCTGCACTGAGCGTCTACCTCCTGGTGGTCAGTGCGCATCATAGCGACCGGTCAACCAGTGGTATGTCTTCATTCAGATGAAGGCATAGCCCAAGGGAAGAACTGATATGATCCTTGAGTATCTAATCTAATAATAGACAAATATGCAAATTGACCGCACCTTCGCTACACCTAAGCCACGCCCACCAACCAATCAGGACGAGTATGCAAATTACCCCAACAAAGATGGCACCTAATTTGCATATCAAGACAGTGTCCAAAGAAGCCAAGAGCTGCAAAAGGGAGTAAAGCTTCGAAGAAGCAAGCAAGCCAGGGGGGCGGGGGGAGGAGAAGGGAGGAGCAAAGTCAGGGCTGGGGGCGAAGGGAAACGAAGGCGGGCTGGAGGAGAAGGCGGGGCGGGCGGCAAGGGCGGAGCGGAGGCGGGGCTGGGGGCGAAGGGAAACGCGGGCGGGCTGGAGGAGAAGGCGAGGCGGGCGGCAAGGGCGGAGCGGAGGCGGGGCTGGGGGCGAAGGGAAACGTGGGCGGGCTGGAGGAGAAGGCGAGGCGGGCGGCAAGGGAGGAACGGAGGCGGGGTAGAGTGCAGCAGGAAATCCTATTGCAGGATTTTTCCTGCAACAGGAATGCTAGTATATCAATAATCCTCCACTAGAAACTACAATAGTACTTCTTAAAAGCCAAAAGCACATTTATTTCCATATTGCGTTATTTTCGTCCTTACCACTAAGAGGGACACATTTATTTATTCTTTAGAACAGTGGTCGGCAAACTCATTAGTCAACAGAGCCAAATATCAACAGTACAACGATTGAAATTTCTTTTGAGAGCCAAAAACCAACTTCTGCGCATGGGCCACGAAGTTTCAATCGCACTGTACATGCGCGCCGGCACGTGGTATTTTGTGGAAGAGCCACACTCAAGGGGCCAAAGAGCTGCATGTGGCTCGCGAGCCGCAGTTTGCCGACCACTGCTTTAGAACATAAGGAAAGCTGTTCTCTAATGTTTAAGTTAGGGCATTATTGAGGAAAGAGAATAAAAACGAAAGGTACATATCCAGTGATTTATACTATTAACAGTAATCTACCTGATAAAGTCATTTTAGTCAATGACGGACCACATATACAAATGCAGTCCCATAAAATTATAAGGGCGCTGAAAAATTCCTATCATCTAGTGATGTGGTGGCTTCCTAATGTTGTAGCACAATGTATCATTACTCATGTGTTTGTGGTGATGCTGGTGTAAACAAACCTATCATGTTGCCAGCCATCTAAAAGTATAGCAGGTACAATTACAGTAGATGGCTATATATCCTGGTTTGTGTACGTGCACTCAATGATGTTTGCACAGCTATACAATTGGATAATGATGGATTTCTCAGGACTATCCCATTTGTCAAGTAGGACATGACCATATCAAATTCCTAGCATGTGTCTGGCACCTTGGATATATAAACTAGAAGCCACAGCCACCTGCTCAAGTCAGTGTCTATTTTATAGGCTAGTAAATAGTTTACTAAGTCTATAGACATCCCCTGAAAACTTATACATAATGAAAGAGGAAGATTTAAGTTTCAGACACGATGTCTGATTTTATAGTCTGGCGTTTTCAATGGATCTTACCAATAAAAATTTTCTACAAAGAAGAACCTCAAGTAGTGATTGTTGTGGTTATAAGAAGAAATTATTGTTGTATATGTCGTTGTATCAAAAGTGGATTAGTTTCAATGAATAACCCAACAAAAGCAATTGCATGGATGAAAGAGGAAATAAGGATAGAAAAATGGTGATGAAAGATAATGAAAACAAAATTCATATATTGTTCAGATTTGAACTAGAAAGCCTGGGACACAAAAAAAAGTTGAATGTGTACTTGTATTCTATTCAAAAATTGCTACTTACCTTAAACATAAAATTTCATTACCACAATCTTGGCTTCTAGAATTCCAAAGTTATTAATGATAAAGAAATTGTCCTTCCTTGAATTTCAGCCAAAACGTTAAACTCAATAATCCACAATACTGGTAAAATGCTGTGAAAAAAAATGCTTCATTTTATATGAACCATCAAAGTAAAGAAATGTTGCTTTACTTTGCATTATTATCCACAGTGATTACTAATAAATTGTATTATGATAGTCATATTTTTTAATGTTTCCTAGAAGGTCTTCCTCAATGTTCACCCTTGTAATTTTGTTCTTCATTGTACCTCAATTCAATTGTCCTGTCCATATGAATACTTCAGTTTACTTTTTTAAATTTATTTTTATTTTTTTAAATTTCTTTATTGATTAAGGTGTTACATATGTGTCCTTATCCCCCCATTACCCTCGATCCCCCCTACTCATGCCCTCATCCCCCTGTTGTCTGTGTCCATTGGTTAGGCTTATATGCATGCATACAAGTCCTTTGGTTGATCTCTCCTCCTTACCCCCACCCTCCCCTACCTTCCCTCTAAGGTTTGATGGTCTGATCGATGCTTCTCTGTCTCTGGATCTGTTTTTGTTCATCAGTTTATGTTGTTCATTATATTCCACAAATGAGTGAGATCATGTGATATTTATCTTTTTCTGACTGGCTTATTTCGCCTAGCATAATGCTCTCCAGTTCCATCCATGCTGTTACAAATGGTAAGAATTCCTTCTTTTTTTACTGCAGCATAGTATTCCATTGTGTAGATGTACCACAGTTTTCTAATCCACTCGTCTGCTGAAGGGCACTTAGGCTGTTTCCAAATCTTAGCTATGGTGAATTGTGCTGCTATGAACATAGGGGTGCATATATCCTTTCTGATTGGTGTTTCTAGTTTCTTGGGATATATGCCTAGAAGTGAGATCACTGGGTCAAATGGGAGTTCCATTTTTAGTTTTTTGAGGAAACTCCACACTGTTCTCCACAGTGGCTGCACCAGTCTGCATTCCCACCAGCAGTGCACGAGGGTTCCTTTTTCTCCGTATCCTCTCCAGCACTTGTCGTTTGTTGATTTGTTGATGATAGCCATTCTGACAGGTGTGAGATGGTACCTCATTGTCGTTTTGATTTGCATCTCTCGGATGATTAGTGACTTTGAGCATGTTTTCATATGTCTCTTGGCCTTCCTTCTGTCTTCTTTTGAAAAGTATCTATTTAGGTCCATTGCCCATTTATTGATTGGGTTGTTTATCTTCCTTTTGTTAAGTTGTATGAATTCCCTGTAAATGTTGGAGATTAAACCCTTATTGGTAATAACATTGGCAAATATGCTCTCCCATGCAGTGGGCTTTCTTGTTGTTTTGTTAATGGTTTCTTTTGCTGTGCAAAAGCTTTTTATTTTGATGTAGTCCCAATTGTTTATTTTCTCTTTAGTTTCCATTGCCCTAGGAGCATTATCAGTGAAGAAATTGCTTCGGCATATGTCTGAGATTTTGCTGCCTGTGGATTCCTCTAGTATTTTTATGGTTTCCCGTCTTATGTTTAAGTCTATCCATTTTGAGTTTATTTTTGTGTATGGTATAAGTTGGTGGGCTAGTTTCATTTTTTTTTTTTTTGCATGTATCTGCCTGATACTGGCACAAGAACAGACATATAGATCAATGGAATAGAATAGAAAACCCAGAAATCGACCCAAGCCACTATGCTCAATTAATATTCAACAAAAGAGGCATGAACATACAATGGAGTCAAGACAGTCTCTTCAATAAATGGTGCTGGGAAAATTGGACAGATACATGCAAACAAATGAAACAGTTTACTTTTAAGGAAATATTTTGCTTGGTTTTAAAATACATTGCTAGTTGATATTTCCATCTAACAAAATTAGAGGTAGCATTTGTCTTTTACAATTTATTTTTATTTTTGAGTTAATTTAGCTTTAAAGTAAAGAATTGATAAAAATGAATGTAACATGTTCTAATGAACCCTAATCACACTCAACAAGTAAAGTACATATTGAAATATGTACTTTAGGTGTAAAAAATACAGTTATATCTAAATCCACATAAAACCTAACCTTCTTGAATCCCAATTCCATGATTATAAATTACAAGACTAGGTCATGTTGGACCTTTTAAGCTATTAAAGATATTTAGTTTTAAACATAAATAAAAGGGAAAGCATTTGACAGTTTTGTGCTGAGCAGCAGAATGACCTGACATGATTCAACAGAAGCAGTCTATTATATTTAGAAAAGACTAAGGTGAAAAAGTGAGGGTGATTAACCTATTAGGAGGTTATTGCATTTTCTAGGGAGAGATAATGAGGTTAAAACAACATGAGAATTGTGGATTTAGTGAGGAGTATTCAAATTGAATACAAAGATTATTTTTATTTTTTTTATTGATCTGACTGACAGCATAGTTAAAGTTAAGAAGATAATTATATTTCTAGTTTTTGTTTTTATTTAATATTTTGTTTTCTTTGGTCATCTGAATCTGGAAGGATGGTGGGGCATTAACTGTGACAGGAAAAATTGTGGTTAGACCAACTTATGAAGAAAGACTATGTAAACGTTAAGATGTTTTAAGACATGTTTTGTGTTGTTTGTTTTGTTTTATTTCATTTTCTTTAGGGCTTTCAGTTTCTACAAAATATTTCTATGTGCAAATTTATTCTTATGCATCCTGTCCTAAGCTATGTGTTAAGGTAATTCTGTTGGGGTAGAGCAAATGTGAAACTGACAAATATAAATAAAAATGAAAATAGCTTGAACATTGTTTGAATGCATATATTACAAATATGGAAATCATATATGTACTAAGATCTTTATATTTTCCTAACAGATTCCTTTAAGGAGAAAAATCCATTTGTTGAGCTTCCTAAAAAAGTGAAACATGACTTATATTAAGACTAGTGGCCCGGTGCACGAAGTTTGTGCACATTAAAAGGGGATTAATTAGAGGAAATAATTTAATATTGCTATTTGCCCTTTTTCTATAATAGAAGTGTCAGAGATAAAAGAAAATTAGTAAAATGTATATGAAAACCTTCCTCCTGTCAGAGTCTGGGGTGCACCACAGGACCCAGAATCAAGTCCCTGCCCACCCACATGCACCTCAAAATCACGTGAGACCCAGACCCGGCTGCCCCCCCCCCCCATTGGGCTATTTCCAGACCCAGCCAGTCCCACCCTTGTCAAGCCCCACCGGGAGGGGGGGGCGCAGCCTCAGGTCCTCCATCAAGCCCCACCAGCAGGGGGCTCCAGCCTCAGATTCCCCATCAAGTCCCGCTGGGTGGGGGTTGGGGCCTGAGTTCCCCCAACCCAGCACTGGGGGTGCACCTTGAGGTCCCCTGTTAAGCCCTGCTGGGTGGGGGGCATGGCCTGAGGTAACCTGTCAAGCCCAGTAAGGCAGGGAGGCACAGCCTCAGGTCCCCTGGCCCAGTGCTGGGGTGGGGGGCACAGCCTGAGGTCCCCCATCAAGCCCCGCTGGGCAGGGGGTGTGGTCTGAGGTCCCCCAGCCTGGTGCTGGGGTGGGGGTGCAGCCTGAAGTCCCCTGTCAAGCCCCACCTGGTGGGGGGTGTGGCCTAAGTTCCCCTGATCCAACTGGGAGTGTACCTTGAGGTCTCCTGTCAAGCCCAGCCAGGCAGGGGGGTGCAGCCTCAGGTGCCCTGGCCCGGTGCTGGGGCAGGGGTCATGGCCTGAGTTCCCTCGTCAAGCTCCACTGGTTGGGGGTGCGGACTGAGGTCCCCCAGCCTGATGCCAGGGTGGGGGTCGTGGCCTGAGGTCCCCTGTCAAGCCCCACAGGGGTGGGGGAGGGCGTAGCCTCAGGTCTCTGGTGATTGCTCGTTAATGCTCCTTATGCAAACTTGGCCTCAGCTGTGGGTGCAGCCATCTTTGTGACAGAGTGATTGTCAATTTGCATATTCCCTTTTTATTATATAGGATTATTATGTGATTATTTGGTTCCAAGAAACTAAAACTTATTTAAAAATTAAAGCTTCTGGAATGAAAGCATATACCAGTATGCAAGTCAAAAAATAGACCTATAGAACACTTAGCCACAAGATGAGCACAGCAGATCTTTTTCTATTTCTCTTCAGGATGCTTCTACACACTATTTTACCTAACATCCCAAAAGAATTGAATTTTAGGCATCTCCACTATGTGAAAATTTCCAATATGACAGCTCATTCAGAAATGTTAGCCTCTGAGTCTACATAAACTTCTGAGCTTGAAACTCTGCAAACAAAACTCACATTTTGAGAAGTGAAATACATTTAGTGGCCAAGACAATAGTGAAGGCAAGAAGTGATGGAGTATTTAAGGAGGGTGACAAGTTTGTAAGTGAGAAGCAAGTTTAGTGTCCCTAGTATAAATTATAAACAAAATCATTTTATCATAAAAATAAGCAGAAAAAATATGAATTAGCATACAAATATCCTATTTTAATCCTACTTTCAAAGGTTATATTGGTCAATAACTGCAAATGCTTACTTTTTCATTATTTATGAATAATTTCTCTGATATATAAGTCAGGATAGTGCTTAACAATGACATAAAAATAGCATTGTGGAGACATGAACATGAAAATTGGTCCACAAAAAAAGTTAATATTTCAGCTAGCTGAAAAATTTGAGCTAAACTTTTTGAGCAATTTTTGAGTTAAATCAACTGTGAAATAATTATAAGTTTCTTCAAATTCCTACAAGAGTTTTTGCTGTGAAATAACTTGAAGTGCAAAAGGTCTAAAATTGTAGACATCTCATACACTTATTCCTCTCTAAGCAACTGTGCAAACTTAGAGCAAAAATTAGTGCCATGTTGAGTCAAACATTGATTTTCACAAATGTCTTTATAAGAAAAGTTTAACTTTTAATAGTATTTTGGTACTTATAGAATGCTAACATGAATATAATGAGAATGTCTAATACTCTCCCATCTTAGTATTATAAGCATTCAGTTAAAGTGAGTATTTTTTATTTAATACTGCAAAAATATGATCAAATGTAGGCATATAACAACATGAGCTTTCATTTATTTTCTTAAAATTCTATCAGGCCATTAGTAACAAATTGTTAATGTATAATGCCACTAAATTTGTCAGAATAATAAACTTTGAATTTTGCTTTAAGCTGCAGGAGCCAGGCATCAGAGAAGCTAGCAGGGGTGCTGGGTCCTGCGGCTAGACAAGCTGTGAGCCCTGCAATAGCCAGAGGAAGACCTCTGTGAAACTGCCCCTGGTTGGTGCTATGGCAAAGCTGCTGGCTGGGTGCTGCAGGCCACAGGCCCTGCTAAAGCACAATCACACAGAAGCTGAGAGCAGTGCAGGAGGCTGGACCTGGAGAAAGCCACAAGCTGCAGAAAGCAAAACCCTCTCCTCCTGCAGTGTCTCTCCAGTGTCCTCCATTGGCAAAGCTAAAATGCCGGCTAGAAAATAAAATAAAATATATATTGATTTTTAGAGAGGAAGGGAGAGGGAGAAAGATAGAAACATTGATGAGAGAGAATCATTGATTGGCCTCCTGTACACTCCACACTGGGGATGAAGTCTGCAACCCAGGCATATGCCCTGACTGGGAATTGAACTGTGACCTCCTGGTTCATAGGTCGCCGCTCAACCATTGAGCCATGCAGGCCAGGCAAAAAAAAAAAAAAAAATAAAAAAATTTATATATATATATATATATATATATATATATATATATATATATATATATATAATATGCAAATCAACCATCACTCCACTATACCCACAAGCCACGCCCACCAGCCAATCAGACCGAGTATGCAAATAAACCCAACCAAGGTGGCTACAGCCACAGAGAACAGGAGGGAGGCTTGGGTTTCCCAGGCAATGGAGAAAGCCAAGCTTTCTGCCTGCCATTGCTGGCCTAAGCCTCCACTCAAGGCTACAAAGTTTCAATTATAGAAGGTAAACAAATCCAAACAGAAATGGCAGCAGCCACGGAGCTAGAAAAAGCAGGAGGCTAGGGTTGCCCCTGGCAATGGAAGAAGCAAAGCTTTCTGCACACCCTGGCTGGCCCAGGCCTCCGCTTAAGACTACAAAGTTTCAATTATAGAAGATACACAAACCCCAAAAGAAATGGCTGCCAGCCATGGAACGAGCAGGAGGCTTGGCTCTGCTCCAGCCTACAAAGTTTCAATTGTAGAAGGTAAATAAATTCCAGATACCAGGGCCTCCGCTTGGGTCGCTGGGGGGTGTGGCTGGCCTGCAAACCACCACATGACCCTCGCTCAGGCCATCCCACGCCCCAAGGGAACCACAACCCTGATCCGGGACACCCTTCAGGGCAAACCAGCTGGCCCCCACCTGTGTACCAGGCCTCTATCCTATCTAATAAAAGAGTAATATGCAGATTGATCATCACTCTAACACACAATATATCTGCCCCCATGTGGTCAAAGATCCTGCCCCCATGTGGTCACAAGATGGCCACCACAAGATGGCCAGCAGGGGAGGGCAGTTGGCAGGCACTAGACCTGCAAGGGAGGTCACTTGAGAGGGATCAGGACTGCAAGGGAGGGCAGTTGGAGGCGATCAACCCTGCAGGGGAGGGCAGTTAGGGGTGATCAGGCCGGCAGAGGAGGGAAGTTGGGGGCAAACAGGCTGGCAGGGGAGCAGTTAGACATCGATCAGGCTGGCATGGGAGTGGTTAGGGGATAATCAGGCTGGCAGGCAGAAGCAGGTTAGGGGCAATCAGGAAGGCAGCAGGCGAGCAGTTGGGAGCCAGCAGTCCTGGATTGTGAGAGCGATATCCGACTGCCCGTTTAGGCCCGATCGTGGGGATTGGGCCTAAACGGGAAGTCGGACATCCCTCGAGGGGTCCCAGATTGGAGAGGGTGCAGGCTGGGTTGAAGGACACCCCCAGACCCCCATGCACGAATTTTGTGCACCGGGCCTCTAGTGTGTGTGTGTGTGTGTGCGTGTGTGTGTGTATATATATATATATATATATATATATATATATATATATATATATTTTTTTTTGTTTTTTTTTAAGATCAATATTTATTTTTTTACAAAGCAGGCGAAATAGTGTAAAATTTAGACTAGGAAGCAATAAATGCATAATTGATATTATTATGCAAATACAGAAACTTTATTTTCAGGTTAGATTATGAATTTTAATTTTTCATCTTCAATTTAAGATTTATGTATATAGAAATTTTCTCCCTTCCTGTGCTTAGACATTTGGACCCCAACAGCTGCTATGCGACAAATGCACCAATGCACCTCCAGCCTTTGTTAAGCTTTGATCGGATTTATTTCAAACTAACCAACCAATCTCTTTCCAGGCTCTTCAATGGCTTGTGCTGGACCCTCCCCCTGGGCCATCTTGGCTTCTACTGCTCATGTGCCCAACTAAGGAATTTTCCCTTTACTGGTTCTTCTTCCTCAGGTAATCTGAGGTTGTTCCCTGAGGAGATTAGAAAGACACCTGCTTGCTGGGGGATTCAGTTCTTTTGACAGAAAATGTGACTGCCCCCTTTGGTGTCTGAAGCAGTAACTTCCAGACTTAATTAGGTTTAGGTTTAGCCAGTTTTTTTCCCTTCTCTTTTGTTAATATCTACTTAGCTGACTGCCTAATAAAACTTGGCTCTAGTCATATTTAGCCACCTTATCTTTTATGTCCAAGGAAGTCTCACTCCTCTCTGGCATGACCAGGGGCTTGGAATTCAGCCTTCGTATTGAGCTGATAATCCTGACAGGACCTGTGGCCTAGTGATACCTTAAAAATCTAAAAGACTGCTTGTTTTAAGCATTACCTGTAGTCATTGCCATGGAGATTTTCAGGAGGCCAAACATCAAGAAATATATCCTGGACAAGTAAATGCTTACCACTCACAGACAAGGGGCGTTATATTTTTCACATTGGCTACCACAGCTTCAGTTTCAGCCGAGGTTTGCAGTTTTCCTTGAGGCCATCTTGTCTTCTTCACACCTGTTAGCAAAACTTCTCTATTGTTTTGATCATCTGAAAGCTCTTTAATTTTGTGGACTCCAAATAGGTACTTCATACCTACCAGATTCTTAGTTTTATAGGATTCAATTTAAATTATTTTCATTTTTTATAGTGAAGATATTATTGAAGGCCAAGGGTAAATAAGTCTTATGAATCTTAGCTCTGTCACATGTATATCACATTACTCTAAATAAATAACTTTCTCATTCCAGATTTTAGTTTCCTTCTCTCAAAATGAATGTCAAATACCAGTATTTATGACACTTCGAATTTCTGAGTAGGAGGGTTGAAAATCAATAGATGCTAGTAAAGTGATACATATTATTACTGCTCTTCAATATTTCTAGTTCTCTTTCCTATCTGGGTACACCAAAGAACTGAAGTTTCTAGTCACCTTGAACTTAGACACAGCCAAATGGCTTCATTGACTAATGAACAGTGATCTGAAGTATGAGTGCCATTTCTAGGTGAAAGCAGTTAAGATCATTTTTACTATGCCATCTGATCCTAGAAGTAAGCTTCCAAATGGTTGTGCCACAGATCATAGTAGCATGAAATAATAAACCCAAATAGGGGACAATAGCTACAGAACATTTGCCCTAAGCAAATTGGTCATTACGTTAATGATAAATGAACTTTTTTTTTTTAAGCAACTGGCTTGTTTCATACCACAACATGGCATGAAAAATTAAAATTAAATGTGGTTTTTCAGTCAGAAGCTACAAGGATGGATATTAGGCAGGTAGACCGATGGAAGGTAACACTTATTCAGCACATATGATAATTCCAGATACCATAATAGACTTTTTACTTAAATTATCTCATAAATGTTTATCTCATCCCCTTAAAAAGGTAAGTTTATGATTCCTATTTTATAAGACACCATTGATAGCCAAAAAGTTTGTGTAATTTCCTCAAGTTCACAGATTACAAAATGAAATTATGGAACCTGCATTATGAAAGCATAGTTCTTGTTCTTAGTCATTGATGGATAGATAGCTAAATAGATGAGGTTTTCTATAAAGAAAATTTCAAATAATATATTTGAGTGGTACAGCAAATGAACTGATTTTATGAGATGAAATGTTTTTCACTTATAACATGGATGGATTTGGGAAAAGTGTTATAGTGAATCACCAATATATCATAAAGTATTTTTCAATTTCCAACATCTTATCTATTATATGATAAAAGTGCTATGTCCGAAGATATATAATCTTCTGAAACTAAAGTAATAATTTAGTAAAAAATTAATTCAATGAATATTGAATGATGGTCTTGATTGACTGATGTTTCAATGTGTCCATCAACAATTATCTCTCAATACTCATTAAAATAATTGCCATTGACACTTAGTGAACTTCACCAAATCTACAGAACTGAAAAAAAAACAAAAAAAAAAACTAACCAAGAATAATTCAACTGAAAGTCAAATCAGGGTGAAAAACATGTTTATAATCATCTATTTTGCAAATTAGCAATTATTTTAAAGTTAGAACAAAAATTGTTTTTCCCCCCCTAGGGAATCTAAGACTTTCTAAATATTTATAGTGTAATACAAATACCATCACTTGAACTCAATTATACATTACTCAACATCAGAGTTCTACTAAATTAAATACACAATGAAGAAACAATGCTGTTCAACGTTATCTTTTTATATTTCAATATAGGAGGTGTAATAAGGTCAATAAAAAGTATTTAAATAAGGAGGGTAAGAAAAATGTTTGGAAACTTCACTGCAAGTACTTACAACTATTTTGAAATATTGTATATAAGTGATAAAAATTAAATTTGGCAACATATCATTTTCTGTCATCTCCAGAAGATCAAATGCAAAAATTGAAATTTACTAGGGGATCAAAGTGTCATCAAGGACAGGAAAACTAGAAAAATAAAGAAGTAACCAATAATTACCAAGGACATTGGTAACAGTGCTAAAGAAGTTACGCTGCCCACCCGGCATAGAGTGGTTGAATGTCGACTTATGAACCAGGAGGTCACAGTTCAATTCCTGGTCAGGGCACATGCCAGTGTTGTGGCTCAATCACCCCCGTGGGGCCTGCAGGAGGTAGCTGATCAATTATTCTCTTTCATTGTTGATATTTCTATCTCTCTCTCCCTCTCCCTTATTCTCTGAAATTAATAAATATATATATATATTTTTAAAAGTTATACTGATGACAGAATCTTTGAAAAACCAACTTCAAGGTTCACAGTTACTTGATGGATTGACAGCTTAGATTAGTTATACTCCAGATTAGAGTCAGGCAGACCAAATAGAAAATGTCTCATTGAATGCACTCTTTCAACCTATACTTCCCTGATGAATAGAACTTCTGTCGTGACATACACATATACACACAAATGTACATGCATACATATACAGGTACACATACTAAAAAGGCAGGCTTTTAAAATGTCTTGATAAAAAATCTATTAATGTTTCAAATAACTTAAATATATACAAACTTGTGGTCAGTGCACAAAATTCGTGCACAGGGGTGGGGGTGGGGGAGCGGTGGTTCCCTTAGCCCAGCCTGCACCCTCTCTAATCAGGGACCCCTTAGAGCAGTGGTACTCAACCTTTCTAATGCCGCAACCCTTTAATACAGTTCCTTATGTTGTGGTGCAAAATTACAGTTATGAAGTAGTAACAAAAATAATTTTATGGTTGGGGGTCACCACAACATGAGGAACTGTATTAAAGGGTTGCAGCATAATGAATCGATTCATTAACAGTAGCAAAATTATAGTTATAAAGTAGCAATGAAAATAATTTTATGGTTGGGGGTCACCACAACATGAGGAACTGTATTAAAGGGTTGTGGCATTAGAAAGGTTGAGAACCACCGTCTTAGAGGATGTCTGACTGCCCATTGGACATCCCTCTCGCAATCTGGGACTGCTGGCTTCTAACCGCTCACCTGCTTGCCTGCCTGATCACCTCTAACCTCTTTGCCTGCCTGATTGCCCCTAACTGCCCTCCCCTGGCGGCCTAATCTTGCCCCCAACTTCTCTCCCCTGCTGGCCGGATCTCGCCCCCAACTGCCTCTGCCTGTCTGATCACCCCTAACTGCCCTCCCCTGCCAGCCTGATCTCACCCAGTCTCTGTCTCTGTTTGTTTTTCTCAGCAGTGCTCCAGGCCTCCCTGCCTCCCTGTCTCCCTCTTCCTCTTTGCCCTCTGGGAGGGAGTAGGTCCAGTGGGGGCCATTCCACCCTCTGCCTGCCCTCCCTTCCATCCAGGCCTGTTCAGGCTCAATCTGTTTTGTTTCCTCATTCTGAGAGAGGCTCTAAGAGTGAGCTGGGAGGGAGGGAAAGAAAGGGAGAAAAGGCTGTGAGCTGGTGGGCGCTGTGTGTGTCTGTGCGTGTGTGCAGTTGTGAGTGAGTGTGAGTGCCAGCCCCGTCTCCCCGATCCCATTTCCATGGACACAAGTCCCCACCCACCAGAGCCTGCTGCGCACGCAGCCTGGTCCTTAGGTAGAGCCTCCGGTCATTGTGGAAGTGATGGACCCAGGGTTTTTATATATTAGGATAGTCATACAAAACACTATTAACTTCTGAGATCACTTCCTTATATTATTAAATAGTGCAGGTAACTGTGAGAATTAAACTGATGAAAATCTATCTCATGTGAGCAGGAATATTGATAAAGTAAGGTTATATTACTTATATGTAGAATAAAATTGAAAGTACAGAGAAAGCCTGGTGTTAAATAAAAAATTCCATGTTTTTCAATGAAATATCATTGCATACTTTGGAATGATGAAAACGTTTTCATCAGGAAAAATTATGAACATGAGTAATTGAGACTTGTCATTGCTTTTCATTATGTAAAACACTATGGGGCAGATACAAAGACAAAACAGAAGAGACGATAAATCATAATTGAGACAGAAGCATGGATGGGATTGGTAAATTTAATTGCCTTCTTTAAAAGTGATTTATTTACCTCCATCTGCATATACTTGAATTTAGGTGGTGGGCACACAATGCTACTATATACAGATGATGTCTCATAGAATTGTACTCTTGAAAGCCTATATAATTTTATGAACCAATGATACCCCACTAAATTTAATTAAATATAAATAAATATTAAAAATATAATAAATAAATAAAAGTAGATTATTTAGCACACTTTTTTTTTTTATCATTCTCTCAAAAGAAATTTGTAAATACTAACAAAACGTCTTAGCAGCAGTAGGACATAGGAGAGGGTGTCTTCAATGAACCAGAATTTTGAGGAATTTCTGGAAGACATAAAGCAGATGGGAACAGATGGAGAACAGAGCTGATCTGTGCAGAATAGCCTTTGATTCAAATCAGGCAAAAGGGGAAAACCTGGAGGATTAGTGAGCAGATTTTCTAAACTGAGCCCTGAAAACATTCAAAGATCAGAACAGAAGGGACTGGAAACAAGGAAAGCTGGGTAATAAGGCAGAAAGTAAAGAGATTTAGATTCTGGGCTAGCTATTCCCATAGAAGATGGCTGGTAAATCCCCTTGCCAGGGACTGTTTAGAAATGAACTGAGGAATATGGCACTGAACTGTGCTAATGTGAGCAGAAAGACAAACAGAAGACGGCATTTACCGCATCACACATTTGAGTGCCACTAATAAAACTTAGAAGAAAAAGCGATTTAACAGATTTGGAAAATATCCTGAATCATCTGGTATTTTCTTTCCTATTGGGTCCCAGGAACTAATAATTTAACTAGACACAAACAACCCTAACACTGCTCAGAGTCTGAAAGATTTGGCAGCTCGGGGAACAGTCAAGGAGATCAAACACAAGACATTTGGGATCTCCTCCAGGGACTAATACACTGAGCAGCTAACCATGAGCTCTACATTCTGGCTTCACTTGTGAAAAGCAACTTAAAAAAGATCATGCCACTTAAGGAACTCCATAGCCAATCTCCTAACTGAAGAAGTTCATCATTTGCTGGAAAGCTTTCAAATGGACCTGAATACTCATGTCAAATACCCCAATCAACCAACACACATATAAAATGTCCCATTGGACAAAGCCCTTGACAATTCACTAGTTTGGCATTAAATTAAAAAAAAAAATGAATAGGGAAGTGATCATTTTTATAAACTCTCATTTGGCTGCATAATGAAATAGGTAAAACATCTAGTTTATTCATTTTAATTTTTTTTAAGTTGTGAATATGATTTTTAAAAAGGACAATGTAAAAGAATTATGCATACTGTAATATCAGTAACATTTATTAACTTCTTTTTCACTGTCATTTAAGTCAATTAGACAATAATTCAGATCTGCATAACAGAATTGACCCTAAAATTAATTAAGCATATGAGAAGAAAGCACTTGCTTTAGAAGAAAAGATATTGGGATAATGACCAATAAGGGTGGGATTGGCTTATTGAACTTCCTGCTCATTTTGATGACAGCCTTTAGAATTAATGTGCCAGTTTTGCTTTCTGGAAACAAACACATTTGACAGAGACACAAAATAATGTCAGAATATGTGGTCCAGGATATGCAATTAACATTCTAATGGTTGATAGCCTCAATCATCCCAGAGAAAAATGCCAGGAAAACAAGAGTATCCTGTCTTAGGACAAAGGTGTGACATCAACACATAAGATGTTTACTACAACAGCTTTGCTCTCTTTGTCACCAGTGATTAATAGTTTTACTCTTAGTTATCAATTGCCTTATGTTAAGCATGTTCTATTTATTTTCTGAAGGGATAAAAATAAGATTTCTTCCCTATTTTTTTTTTTCATGTTACACAAGGGCCAATTGAAATAGAAAATCTATTCCTGTTTTCCTGAATACTGAAGAATGACATGATTCTTGAAGGATGCTAAACAAGCCATTGATACATATCAATCTAGACTTCCTTTTCCTAAAAGGGACAGATTTGAAGAAATAAAAATATGAGAAGAAGCAGGATATTTTCAAAAGAGGTGAGAAATGAGTGGATTAATTAGGACAATGAGCTATCAATTTAAAAAATCTAAATGCATAGAAGAATCAAGACTTTCTAATAAAAACAACTCTAAGCATTTTTCTCTGGAAGCAATCGATAAATAAGCTTGGGAAAAAAATGTATTTTTGGAAGTAAAATGCCCAGTCATCAAATAATGGGGAAAAACTCAATAGAGGAACTGAATGGGTAATAATGAGTGCTGACTGGGATTTGGAAGATCAACTTTAAATATTACACTGGAATGAAGAGAATAGAAGAGAATAAAATAGAAGAGAATAGAAGAGAATAAAATATTGAGTGCAAAGTCATGACACTTTAGGATCTAGAACATCCAAATCCATGTAATAATAGTTCTGGCAGTACAACATTGGGTGGGTAGGGAGGTATAAATTAATTAAATTAATAATGAAAATTGAAATAAAGAAATAGTTAACTTTTTAATGCAAGAAAACCCACTGAGTAATGGACAAAAGTATTGAAAAGAAAACAAAACAAAACATTCCTCAGTGAAAAGTCATATATTATGAGGATAAAAAGGAAGCCTGTAAGCTTTCTGACTTGGGCAGATGGTTACAAAGGAGAGAGAATCAGCTTAGCATTAGAAGGCTCCTCTGGAGCATTAAGCTCTAGAAAACCATGTTTGAAAAAATCATAAGATCTTTAATAGAAAAGCATTGTTACTTCTAGATTCCATATTTCCAGGGTGTAGAAAAGAACTTTTCAGATATGCAAAACTACAATATATACATCATCTATAAATAACATCAAGGAATCATTGATTGGCTGCTTCCTGCATGCCCCCATCTGGGGATCCAGCCTGCAACCCGGGCATATGTCCTGACCTAAAATCGAACAGTGACCTCCTGGTTCTTGGGGCAATGCTCAACTACTGAGGCACACCAGCCATAATCATCATCTAATTTTAATAGTACATTATGAACTGTATTAATTTTCTATTGCTACATAAATTAGCACATGGTTAGCAGCTAAAAACAACACACATTACCTCACAATTTCTGTGGGTCAGGAGTCTGTGGAAAAGGAAGTCTAGTTTGATATGTATTGACGGCTTGTTTAGCATCCTTCAAGAGGTCCACAATTAGGGACTTAAAAAGCTATCTTCAGGTATAGGCTGAGCTGTGGTATCATCAGAAGCTCTAATAGGGAAGATCTGCTTCTAAGCCCCCTTACGTCGTTGGCAGAATTGCTGCTGTAGAACTGAGAGAGCCTTTTTCTTGCTGATGATCACTGGCAGCTCCTGGCAGCTTGTAAAGGCCACCACAGTTCCACGTCACATGTCCTTTCCACAGACCCTCTCAGAACATGGTAATTTAATCCTTCAAAGCCAGCATGAGAGATATTCTCTCTTCTCAGGGAAGGTCCCAGACCTCTTCTAATATTTTCAATTGATTTAGTCAGATCCAACCAGAATCATTTTGATTAACATAAAGCCACTGATTTGGGATTTTAATTACATCTTCAAAACCCTGTCATCTTCCCATATTCAATTTAGAAGAAGAAAGGCACAGGTCCTGTCCACACTCAGGGGAGGGGACTATACAGGTCATGAACATCAGGTAGTGAGGATCAAGCCTAGTCAACTTAGATTATGTTCACTACAGGAAGATGGCTATTGTATTCTTAATGTCCAACTATATAATCTAGTTCGGCCACATTTGTTAAAAAAAAATGTTACGTATTTAATAAGCCCTCATATTTTCCTGATCATTCCATATTGCCTTTTCAAACTGTTAAAAATGTCATCTCTTAATTTCTTCTGCTTTTTCTGAGCCTTTATCTTTTATACATACCACTTACTGTTTTATATGAAAAATGATTTAACTTTATTATTTTAATTCTCAGTTAATGAGCTGCAATTTTTTATCAGGCATTCTGTTAAGCCATTAAATATGCTGTCTTATTAATTAATTACATTATCTCCAGTTTACATCCTATATAATAAAAGGCTAATATGCAAATCGACCAAATAGCAGAATGACTGGTTGCTATGATGCACGCTGACCACCAAGGGGCAGACGCTCAACACAGGAGCTGCCCCCTGGTGGTCAGTGAGCTCCCACAAGGGGAGGGCTGCTCAGCCAGAAGCCGAGCTCATGGCTGGCAAGTGCAGCAGCGGTGGTGGGGAGTGGGCCTAAGCCATCAGTCAGACATCCCCCAAGAGCTCCCAACTGCAAGAGGGCGCAGGTTGTGCTGAGGGACCTCCCCCCCCCCCCCCGCCTGCCGAGTGCATGAACTTCATGCACCAGGCTTCTAGCATAACAATAAAAGTTTCCTAAAAACATTGAGTGTGTGATAAATAATAGTGGCTAAGTTGTATCTGTTTATTTATAAAGGCAATTGTTATATGTGTTATATATATTTAATCCACTAAGTTAACAATAGGTCAAGCTCTATTTATGCATTTATTAAAAGTGACTTGCACTTACCCACATAAAGGTTTTTTTAAGATGATTGTACTTGGATACCAATCTTCTATTTTGCTTTCCCTATAGTAGCTTTATAAATTTTTTCTTTAAATTTTCTGTGCTATTTTGAACAATTCCATGTAAATGTTTTGGTGTCCTAGTTCAATTTGAATGTCTTTGTATTTACAAAATTAAGTTTACATTATTTAAATTATTACTTCTCTTTGTTGTTGTTTAAATACTGAAATAGTCTTTTTTGTTTCCACGCTATCATTCTGTTTTCTCAACATATTTCCTTTTGTTATGAGAATTGTGTTTTCTCTGATTATTTTAACCTAGACTGGATGAATTTTTGTAGCATATTTTTAATTTTGCGATTGTTTCTGCTTACTTCTTTCAAATATATTTTGACGTATATTTTTAAGTCATGGGAGATAAAAGTTAAAGTTCATTTTCCCATAACCTCTTTTAAAGGAAGTTTAAAATCTCTGTGTAGAGGCACTCACGCCCGTGTGTGATCCCCTCCCCTTGTGTGCTGGCTCAGTCTAACGATTTGCTTCTAACTAACAGAATAAAGCAAAAAGTAATGGAATGAGACTAAGTTACAACAAAAAGTAACTTCCATCTTGATGATAACATTTGTGCCTCTCACTTGTTCATTCTGTTGAAGCCATTCTGTTGCCATGTGGTGAGCTGTCCCATGAAGATGAACAAGTGGCAAGTAGCTGAGGGCAGCTTCAGCCACGGGCCAGTGAGAAACACGCTATCTGCTTCAAGGGCTCCTCAGTTCACAAAGCCATAAGAACTGAATCCTTCCAACAAGCACGTGAGTGAACTTGGGCATGAACGATCCCCCAAGGGTAATTCAGCAGACACTTCACCAGCAGCCTTGTAAGAAGCCAGAGACAAAAGGGTCAGCTTGATCACACTAACATATCTGACCCACAGAAATGTAATAAAAGTAAAGTCTTGCTTTACTACTTCTTTAAATCTTGAAGTAATTTGTCACATAGGGATAGGTAACTAATGCAATGATTATTTTCCTCCAACTATATCAAAATCATATTTTCTTGTGTTAGTTGTTCCCAATAGTACATATATCTCTCAGTCTGTCTGTGAAGCAATCTTCAAAGTTAGGTAGATGAGGAAACAAACTAACACATAAAATACTTCATTGAATAAGCATCATGGTTTTCCAAAGAGAAGGCATGTAAATAAATTTATTAAGTTTAAGTAATTATATATAGATTGAGGACTATGTTAATTTTAATACTTTAATGAACAGTTTATGTATATGTTATCTATAAAATAATGTTTAGTTCAGAATTAAGTCATAATGATGAAAATTAATTTAGAAACATGAAATGTTTAAAATACAAAACCAAAATTAATCTGATTTACATAATTAAATTTAGTTTTTAGAAACTAACTGCAGAATGTTTAAAAGTAAGTTAAATTTTTCTAATAAGTCAAGTAGACATATATTTACCTTGAAATACAAGGGATACTCAGTAAATAATAAGGAAATATTCTTTACTTTATGTTATTAAACCTGGTGTTTTCTTATAGAGACTATGCATTTAAATTGTATTATAGATTCACTTATTGAAGCTGGTTTACAATATCAAGAATTTCCTCAGTCCTGGTTGGTTTTATATCCTGCTATTAAACACTTGTGCTGATTTCATCTGACATTTAATTCTGTGCAAGCTCTAACAGCTCAGTAACTCACATGAAAAGTGCAATTGCAAACATCCAAAGAGTGGAATTTGCTATGATTCATAAGAACAAAGATTGCATGCCACTGAAAATATAGGAATATTGCCAAAACAATACAGCTGATGACTACTCTTATTTGCCATCTTCTGTAAACTGCCTGCTATAAGAATTGCTAGCAGCCCTCACATTTTTAAACTGTTGGTAAATATTACTATGTAAAGTTCAAGAATAACAACAGTAGAAAAGTAGTATATATACTACTAGTAGTATATATACACAAATATTACAAAGCACTGCTTGTGAAATTATAGAAAATCTTTCAAACTTGATCATATTCACAAAAACTTAAATAGATGACATTATTCATGTCATGAATGTGAAATTTGAGATTGATTACAAAAACTAAATAATTGTGAAACCAGATAAAAGAGGTTGAACATTCTACTTCATAATACAAATTAAAACAATAATGAGATATCACTATAATCCTATTAAAATTGCCAAAATTCAGAACATCTACAACACCAAATTCTGGTAAGAATGTGGAGCAGCAGGAATACTAGTACCCATTCATTACTGCTGGGCGTGCAAAATGTTACAGCCACTTTGGAAGACAGTTTGGCAGTTTCTAATAAAACTAAACATACTCTTTCCTTATGATACAGAAATTACACTTTTGGATACTTACCCAAAAAAGTTGAAAACCTATCTCCACACAAAAACTTGCACACATATGTTTAAAGGAGCTTTAGCCATTATGGCAAAATCATATTAGCAACCACAGTGTCCTTCAGTGGATCAATAGGTTAAAAAAACAACAAACAACTATGGCACATCCATGCAATAGATTATTATTCAACCCTAAAGGGAATGAGCTATCAAGTCATGTAGACATGGATAAAACTTACACGCATATTACTCAGTGAAAGAAAACCATCTGGAAATCTGGAAAGGCTATCTACTGTCTGATTCCAACTATATGACAACCTGAAAAGGGCAAAACTAGGGAGGCAGTAAAGGGGTCAGTAGTTGCCAAGGTTTGGGAGTGAGGGATGACTAGGGGAACACAGAGGAATTTTAGGGCAGCAAATCTCCTTTGTATGATACTACAGTGGTGACTACATGTCATAAAAAATGTTTCCAAACCTATAGAAAGTATAACACCAAGAGCAAACTCTAATGTAACCCATGGATTTGGGTGAAAATTATGTGTCAATATAGATTCATGGATTATTTTGATAATGGGGGAGGCTATGCATATTTGAGGACAGGGAGGCTATGCATATTTGAGGAGAGGGAATATAAGGGAAAATTCTGTACCTTCTGCATAATTTTCCTGTGAACATGAAACTGCCCTAAAAATAACCTTCCTATAATTTCCTAAATGTTTTCTTCCAGTTCACATGTTTATTTGAAAGATGGTAGAGTACACATTATTCCTCACCCAGTTTCCAGTATTATTAACATCTTACGTTAGTGTAGCACATTTATCACAATTAATGAGCCAATACTAATAAATTATTAATAACCAAATGCCAATTACATTTTCTCTGTTTTTCCTACTTATCCCTTTTTGTTCCAGGATCCCCTCCAGGATATCACATTACATTTTGTACCCACATCTTCTTAGGTTTTTCTTGGTTTATAAAACATGCGTTTCTTTTGATGACCTTACCATTGTTTGAGGATACCCGTCAGGCATTTTGTAGAACATGTTCAATTGAAATTTGTATGATATATTACTCATGAATACACTAAGATAATGTGTTTTTGGTAGGAAAATCACAGATATAAAGTACCATTCTCAACACATCATATCAAAGGTATATACTATAAATAAGATTTAGCACTGTTGATGTTACCTTGATCATCTGACTTAAGGCAGTATTTATTAGGATTCTCCACTGTAAATTAACTCTTTTCTTTTCTAATATTTTCTATTATTTTATTTTATTTTATATCTGTTCTTTTCTTTTCTTTCTTTTCTTTCCTATACTGCTCTGACAGCAAGTTACTACATTCAACCACACTTAAGGAGTAGATGTACTGGTCTTCTTTATAAGCAATGTGGATATATAAATTACCTGGAATTCTTTTGCAAAGGAGATTTGTCTGTTATCTACAATTTATGTACTTATTCAATCAGCTATTTAAATAATATGGTATTAGCGGGATTGGTCCATTCTGGAGGCTCTGAGGGATAGATTGTTCCATGACTCTTTTCAATTCTCACAGTTGCCAACAATCTTTGACATTCCTTGGCTTATAGATGTATTCTTTCAATATCTGCCTCCATTTTCATCTCTGTGGGGTCTTTCCACTTTTCTATTTTCTTGACACTTATCATTAGATTTAGGATGACTACCTAGGATGATCTCATCTTCAAGTCCTTATGTAAATTGTATCTGCCAAGACACTTTTTCCTACCAAGGCACATACACAAGATCCATTTGGACATATCTTTTGGGGATTACCATTCAATCTATTAATGCTGCTACTACTGTCTCCTACTTACACCTGTTAATTATTTTATTTTATCTAGTTAAAGGTAACATACCTTACAGAACAATGTAATTGTGATTAGTAAAATAGAAATCCCTATTTATTCCATGATTTTCATGGAAATGAGTCTAGGATTGGACTCATGGAAATGAAAAATAATTGTTGTGTCATCAAAATCCATTTTCTTACCATTATTTGAATGATCATATGTAGCAAATTACAATAATAATTAGTTTAATTGGTAACAGACTCTTGCTACATCTGAAATAAACCTACTTTTGAAAAGAATAAGATTTTCTTTTTTATGACCAAGTAGTAGTCCATGTGCAAATGTATCACAGCTTTCTTATCCACTCATTTACTGATGGACACTTAGGATGCTTCCAAATCTTGGTTATTGTAAATTACACTGCAATGAACATACGGGTTCATATATTCTTCCATCTAAGTGCTTCAGGTTTCTTTGGATAAAATATCTGCTTTATTTTTCTGTTAATATATTCAGAGAACTGAATCCCTTTGCAAGATCTTGTTGAAACAAAAACTATTGAAAATATTATGTTTGATATGTTTAAACTTTTTTGGCATCTAACAATTTGAGCTTAACATTCAGTTTTAAATGAATGTTGATGTCATTTTTAAAGCTTAACTAGTTCAACATTTTTAACATTAAGACAGATGAGTGATGGTCAGGCTAATATGCTTTCATCACAAGAGTCTATTTGTTTTGCTTTCTGGAGCTGGTGTACCCTAGTGATTATAATGCCTAGCTTTAGAATCACTCCTGAGTTTCTCAGCTTATTGTTTACCTTAAGCAAACAATTTAATCTCTTTAGCCTTTTTTCTTATATGAGGGAAAAAATAAAATAATAATAATGGGTAGGCCATAAAATGGTTGAGAGAATACTGAAGAGAAACAAGAATTAAGGAAAATGTTTTCAACCTACAGTAAGTGTCCTTAAAATGGCATCTATGTTTATAGCTATTATTATCTCTTTATTACTACTGATTTATAAATATGAATTTATTTTCAGTTTTCTTTGCATTTGGTTATGTGATTTTAAAAACTAGAGGCCTGGTGCATGACATTCATGCACTCAGGGGGGGGGGGTCCCTCAGCCCAACCTGTGACCTCTCACAGTTCAGGAGCCCTTGGGGGATGTCCGCCTGCCGGAATAGGCCCACTTCCCATGGGGAGTGGGCTTAAGCTGGCTGGCAGACATCCGAGAATCCTTAGCGCTGTCGAGGAGGCGGGAGAGGCTCCTGCCCCCACCTCTGCGCTTGCCAGCCATGAGCCTGGCTTCTGGCTGAGCGGCGCTGCCCCTGTGGGAGCGCACTGACTACCAGGAGGCAGCTCCTGCATTGAGCGTCTGCCCCCTGGTGGTCAGTGTGTATCATAGCGACCAGTCATTCTGCTGTTCAGGTGATTTGCATATTAGGGTTTTATTATATAGGATTAGCAAGGGACCATTCCAATTTTAAATGTGAGACCTAGTAGTAAGATACAAAGTTGAAACATGAAGAGCTAGCAGAAACCCAGTTTGTTTGTTTTTTGATAAATTGACAAATGGTATACCTGAATTTTTTTCAAACTAACCCTAATGAAATAACCCTGATGAAGCAGACTTCTCTCTTGTGCTCATGAAACTTAATAATTTTTCATCAAAGTATTTAGTGCCCAGAAAGAGGCCAATTAGTTTCAAACAAATTTATATAAATTCATATGTATTTCACCACAAGAAAACAAATGTTACAGTATATGAGTTCACACACACACACACACACCCACACACACACACACACACACACACAATCACGAAGTGTTATATTTCAGCATGATTACCAGGTTTAGAAAACAACACTATCATCCTTTGTGAAAATCTAACAGAAAAATATACAATTCCCTTTATTACACTTTTCTAAGGGTTTAAGATAGCAATTCTTAAAATTACAATCTCAGAAGTATTCTTTTTATGTTTGTGTATAAATGGCAACAGAAACAAGCACAAATAAATCACAGGCTAATTAACATTCTTTTAGTAATCTTATTAAAAAAATGATTGCTTAAAATATAATTTCTAACTTAATCAAACTAGCAATTACCAGTAGAAAACCTCATAGAATATTGTTTTCTTCTTTTATAAAATAACCTTAATTGTGCAAAGAAGTAATTTGCTATCTGGAAAGACTATTTGAATATTAGAGACAAGCAAATGCAGAAACTTCAAAAGGCTATTTCAGAATACTAGATGAAAAAGCACTGAGAAATATACACATGATTTCCATTTCTCTGGGCTATTAAAATAAAACACTCTTATGTCATGAAAGAATTCAGCAAAGTTTTTACAATCACATAACCAAATGCAAAGAAAACTGAAAATAAATTCATATTTATAAATCAGTAGTAATAAAGAGATAATAATAGCTATAAACATAGATGCCATTTTAAGGGCACTTACTATAGGTTGAAAACATTTTCCTTAATTTTTGTTTCTCTTCAGTATTCCCTCAACCATTTTATGGCCTACCCATTATTATTATTTTTTTTCCCTCATATAAGAAAAAGGCTAAAGAGATTAAATTGTTTGCTAAAGGTAAATAAGCTGAGAAATTCAGGAGTGATTCTAAAGCTAGGCATTATAATCACTAGGGTACACCAGCTCCAGAAAGCAAAACAAATAGACTCTTGAGATGAAAGCATATTAGGCTGACCATCACTGATCTGTCTTAATGTTAAAAATGTTGAACTAGTTAAGCTTTAAAAATGACATCAACATTCATTTAAAACTGAATGTTAAGCTCAAATTGTTAGATGCCAAAAAAGTTTAAACATATCAAACATAATATTTTCAATATTTTTTGTTTCAAAAAAATCTTGTAAAGGGATTCAGTTCTCTGAATATATTAACAGAAAAATAAAGCAGATATTTTTATTATATGTGGATATCTATTTATCTAATAATTTTAGATAATTAGAATCTAATTTATCATAAGCATGTGTTAAAATGTGAATTTTAACTCCATAGTTTAATTCCTTAAGTGTTTAGGGGACTGTTCTTTTCTGTGATTGGTATATCCATTTTATAAATCAATAAGAAGGTGAGAAATATTATAGTTTCACATTTTCTTGAGACCCAGAAAAACATGAGCCAGAGTGGAAATAAAATATACTTTGGAAAAGCTCAAAGGCATTTATTGATGTTCCCAGGCTCAAATTGGTATTCAGGAAAAGCTGGAAAAGGAATAAATAATTCATGGATCTGAAGTGTTTTTTTTTTAATCCTAAGGAAATAGTTTTGTTTCATTTCTCATTTATATGATATGCATCTCTTGATCTGTAACTTGATATACGAAAATGTATAAGATAATTTATATATTTATATTTTGACTTATACATTTATAACTTGAATTTTATAAAGCTGATGACAATGGTTATAAAACATACACTAGCAGCTGAAATAATGTCTGCAAATATTTCATGTGACTTTATAACACATACTTATTTTGTAAATGCTAACGCTTTAAATTTTATATGTTTCAAATTAGATATTGAATAATTAGGCTATATCAAAATTACCCTAATATTTTTTGTTAGGTTATCATCACATAGCTAATATTAACTTTGGTAAACCCTGGAAATGTATCTTAAACATTTCTAATTCATGGTTTTTAAATACATTTTGAAAAATTTCTACTTCTCAAATATATATTCTTATGTCAAAATTCTATTTAATCTCATCCCATGAGAGTTTTGATAGATAAGTGCCAGTTATTTATTTTGAGTAATTTTAATGAAAATTAATAGCAACCAATAGATATAAATTTATGATTGTTTAATAGCTATTATCTTTAAAAATTACATATCCATGCATTTATTTCATGTCCCCTTTTTCAATTTGTTTTTTAATACCAAGAAAAATGTGTATGTGACATTAGAAGCCTTAACTAAAGTCTCCTTTTCTGTAGAACTTAAATTTATCCTTTATGTCCTGTTTCTTCCATCTGCACAGAACTTTCACATTAGCTAATCAATACCCAAATCTAACCTCTAGATAACGTCTTTATCACTTGAGATGAGAAAGTTTAAGAAGAGTTAAGTAACTTGTACAAGGTCAGTGTGAATTGGTGTCTGAGCTACGCTTAGCATACAGATTGACTATAGCTATAGCCATTTCTGACTTCTCTAGGCATAGTAGCCCCAGACAGGACTGTGACAGAGAATTTATTTCTTTAGAGAATGTATATATGTATACATACATACATACATACATACATGCACTGATGGTTAAGATTCATATTTTATAAACCGCATATTGTTGTTTTGGCTTAATGTTTCTTTCTCATGTTTATTCCAAAAGTCAACTCATTGCTATGTTTCCCCACTATACAACTTGTTGAAAGTAGTAGCGTTAGTTTTAGAACTCATCTTATTTGTCTAATATAAAAATATTCTTAGGAATGGGTCTTAAATCAATCGACTGCTTCTTAAATGACTCCATTGCTAATTTCTCTGATCTGTTTTATACATATATTCAATATGCTTGCATAATGTTTTCAATATTTCAGAAAAACAGCAGTTCCTTGTTTTTACCAAATTGGATATTAACTAACAAATTCATAATTTAATACCAGGTGGTTTTTATTTTCAGAGATCCTTTCTATTTCAAGCAATATACTTCACCTTTATTTTTTAGAAAATGACAGGCACTGTTTTCAGTGTTATCTCAGTAGCATTGTTTTATTTTTATGCCTGACACATCCCATTTCACTTCAGTCTTGTGTACTTGCTCCCCTCCACCCTTTTATATTGACTGAGATTTACGTATAGCTCCAGTCAAATCTATGAGTATCTGAGTTACTTGGATGCCGCATTATTATTTTGCCCTGCATTCTTATGACCACTTTGATCAAGTTTCTGTAGCAGTCAATATTCATACAGTCCACAAGTATTTAGCACCACTGCTGTCAGGGACACTTTGTAATGCTGTGCTACTTTGTTAACTGATATGTCCTTTGTTAAAAAATCCTCTATTGTTTAAAGTATTACACATAGTATTACATATGTCTCCTTTTTTTCCCATTGGCCACTCCCTCACCCCCCCAGCACATGCCCTTAATCTTTATATATTTCAGCCTAAATCTCTCATCTTGTATCCTGGACTATTTATTTTATGTCCTTATTTGATTTATTTTTAGCTTAATTATATGTCCCCTCCACTTATTTGTTGTTGTTATTGATAATACTTTCCCCTATTTTATGTGAAATGGGGTATGTATACAACATTGACTATCCCATTAGTGGACATTGTAGTTATTTTTACTTATAGACAGAGTTCCACATATTCACTTAACCTTACCTCTGTGTTGTAATTCACATCATTCATTTTATATTATCTTCTTATTTATTCATAAGCTATGTGTTCCAAATATAAAAGGAGGAGAACATTTTTTTTTAATTCTGCATTAATTGCCTTTGTTTGACTTACTTCACTTAATGCACAGCTTCTGGGGTTCAAATACAAGAATCATTTTCCCGCCCTAACCAGTTTGGCTCAGTGGATAGAGCGTCAGCCTGCAGACTGAAGGGTCCCAGGTTCGATTCCGGTCAAGGGCATGTACCTTGGTTGTGGGCACATCCCCAATAGGGGGTGTGCAGGAGGCGGCTGATCGATGTTTCTCATCAATGTTTCTAACTATCTATGCATCTCCCTTCCTCTCTGTAAAAAAATCAATAAAATATATTTTTAAAAAAGAATAATTTTCCCATTTTTAATGCATGCTCAGTTTCAGGTATTTAGGAAAAAAAATTGTCAAGTTCTTGTCTAACCAGAAAAAAATCGATTCTGCATGCTTTTCAAAGCTCTTCCCACCCCAAATTAAACCTCAATTTGGTTCTAGGAACCTGCAATAAAATATTGAGGAATAATCTATTTCTGTTCCTTAAAGGTTGAGACACAGCTAGGATAAGTGGTTCAAAGAGAAGTTTTGTGTAGCAAGTTATTTTTGAAGTTATCTCCTGGATGCTAAATTCCTCTTAATGGCAGCTACCCAAATGTAACAGTAGGCACAGATTATTCGGAAGACCCAGTGGAAAATGATGCACGTCAAAATCCATGGCATGGCCTTGTTCTCTCAGGATATACTTCCAGCCCTGGTGGTACCTTCTTTGACTTCTTATTGGTGATGATCTCAAGTTCTCATAAACGAGATGTCTTTCAAAAACTCTAAGGAACTACCAGTCTTGGCTTAAGTTAGAAAATACACATGCATCCTTGGATATTCCAATGACAGAAGTGCACCCAGTCTCCGAATCAGCACTCTCTATCCAAGCCAACATATGCCCACTAAAATTTCCAAGGAAAAGAAAATATCACTTATTCCACACAACTCCAGGGGAAATATGTTAAGCTCTTCCAAGATTCCTTTATAATATATCACCTTTTTTTAATTTATTGGGGTGACATTGGTTGATAAAATTATATAGGTTTCAAGTGTAAAATTCTCATTCATCATCTGTATATTACATTATGTACCAACCCCCAAAGTCAAATCATCTTCTATCACCATATGCTTGACCGCTATTACTCTTTACTACCCCCCACCCCCACCCTTTTCCCTGGTAATCACCATACTGTTGTCTGTGTCATTTTTTTACTTCTGTATTGAGCAACCATCCATTTCATGAGTGTTTCTTTCCTGTAGGAATGTTCAGTAGCTCTGAGTGGTTCTGATGGAAAGCCATCTTGGCATTATCAATCTGTACTCACTATAAAATCTGACTTCATAAAATGCTCTCACATCAATACACTTCTTAAAATATTTAGTCTTTTTATATAGGTAGTTGGGGTACTGTTTTGTGGTATGGTTTAAAGGATAAATACTACATTGTTATTAAAAAAAAACCACTGGGCTATCAGAAAGTTCAGTGTCATTCTCATAAAAATTTATGAACTTAGGAAAAAATATGGAAATAACAGATAAAATTATGTTTAATACTCTATTTTCTATATTTTATATCAGGCATTCATATTTTTGTATCAATGTGTTCTAATAATTTAGCACAAAAATGCTTATCCAAACTCCAAAACAACAAACTTATAAATTTTAAACTTAATTTTTATAACTATTAACTTAATTGTATAATATAATTATTTTAAACTAAAAAGCAAGATTACTAGGTGTCAGAGTTTAGCATAAAAAGCAGTTGGAATATACTTATTGCATACTTAGGTACATATGTAAAACAAGCATATAAGCAAAAGCACTATTGTCTAAACAAAAAGCAATATTTTTTGGTAGTTTCTGCAAAAATAACTCAAAGGGTATCTTAAGTGTTGCTAGATATCATAAGTAATAAGATCTCCAAAATCCAAGAAATTATAAAATATTGAAATGTACTTAATGAAATAACAAAAGGGACAATTAAAATTTTAACATTCAAAAGCCCAAGCCTATTGAGAAAACAACTTATTAGTAAACATCTAACACTTCTGACAGAGAAATAATTTATTTCTCACAGAGAAAACAACATATAAACAGAAACCTCACTAAATATATAATCTGGTTTTAAGAAACAGATGCTGATAAATAATTTGATATCTAAAAAAAATGACAAGGGAGTAATGGTAAACATGTATTTATAAAATAGTAATTTTTTATTATATTTCATAACTGGAATATAGAAAAATTCTACAACATAAACTATATTTCTCCATTTTAATAAAAAGGATATGTTTTGGAAATTAGATAGCCAATTGTCAAAGAAAAGCAACAAATGAGCAAACAAGAAAAACTCACAGATACAGACAACAGTATGATGGCTACCAGATGGAAGTGGGGTGGTGGGGTCATCAAAGGGGTCAAATATATGGTGATAGAAGATTTGACTTTGCCCTGGACAATGTGCTCAGTTGATTGGGTGTGGTTCTGTGCTCAAAAGGTTGCTGGTTCCATTCCAGGTCAGGGCATATACCTGAGTTTCGGGCTCCATCCCCAGTAGGGGGTGTGCAGGAGACAGGTAATTCATGTTACTCTCTCATATCAATGATTCTCTCTCTCTCTCTCCCCCTCTCCTTTCCTCTCTTGTTAAAAATCAATTTTATATATACATATATAAAGATTTGCTCCTGACTGGTGAGCCAAATGATGTATGACACAATTGTACATTTCATATCTGTATAATTTTATTAACCAATATTATTCCAATTATTTTAATTTAAAAATAAATAAGTTTAGTTAGCTATTTTTACTGTGGGAGATATTTCCATTAAGAAGAAACTCACTCATTACTTCTAAATTCCAAGGATTCTTGGTGGAAAACTATTTATCTTGTAAACTACATGGTAATGAATAGGTAACATCAAAGGATTGGAAAGATCAGTGGAATATTTTAACTTTATCTTAAATCTTATCCTTCTGAAAATAAGGCTATTAATAGAAGCCATTGATAATGATGGATGATATAATTCCCACTGTTTCTTTTCATTTATTCTTGTCTAAATTTATATCCTATAATTGGGTAAAATGATTCAAAATCTTGACTTCCTCCAATACAATAATGAATTAAAATGTAAGATCATAGCCTTGACTTTATAATAGAGCTTGTTATTTTCAATTTCCTATTGAGATAATTCTATCTTCATATCACACAGACATCTCCTTCTTTTTAAAAATATTTTTTTATTGATTTTAGAGAGGAAGGGAGGAGAGATATATAGAAACATCAATGATGACAGAGAATCATTGATTGGATGCCTCCTGCACACCCCTACTGGGGATCAAGCCAGCAACCTGGGCATGTGCCCTGAATGGGAATCAAACAGTGACCTCCTGGTTCATAGCTCAACACTCAACCACTGAGACACCAGCCAGGCAATATCTCCTGCTTAACATGGCATATAATGAGTGCTTCACCTTTGACCTCAAATTATTTTTCCCTCTTATTGTCTCCATGCAGATGACTCATATGATTATATATCAATCAATTTAAAGTGTCTTAACTTTGTATTCTCGTCCCTAGCACAGAGCCAATAAATGATATTTCTAGTATTCACAAACATCTAGATTTTTTACTCTTTCCAGGTAATTAAGTGTGAAATTATGTGCAACCATTACTTTCTTTGGCAAAAGAAAGGGAAATGGAAATATATATCACTTCCAGGCTGAAATTTTTATTTCTCTTGAGTAATTCTCCATGCACTATTTCTCTGTCATGACAAACATGAATGCTAATTTTGGGATAAAGACTCCTGGAATATTAACCTGTCACTTGGCAAACAGCATCACAAAGAGTACTTAGTACTGAGAAATGAATGTTAATTTTGTTAAAATACTAATATTTGAGAATGCTTATTAAAGTTCTGTAACCTAGACTAACCTTATAGATACTATACCTATATTAAGAGATTAACTATTTTGAATTAAGATTAATTTTGAAATCTTAATATCTTTTTCTCACCCATCAAATATATTTTAGAATTTGTGATTTAATCTTTTAATTATCCTAGAGATATTTTTTGCTATATTTCACTAGTATTCTTTATGTTGACAGGCAGCATCTTCAAATCTTACTTCACATCTTGTATTCCTCCAATTTATCCTCCTTAATGTCACAGAAGTGACATTTTCAAACAGGAAACTAGGATCATTCCATGTCTGTTCTCCTTCCCCAACAAAAAATTGGGGAGATTGTTATGGTTTGCCAGGTAGGTGAACCAGGAAGGAAGGAAGGAAGGAAGGAAGGAAGGAAGGAAGGAAGGAAGGAAGGAAGGAAGGAAGGAAGAAAGAAAGAAAGAGGGAGGGAGGGAGGGAAGGAAGGAAGGAGGGAGGGATGGAGGGAGGGAGGGAGGGAGGGAGGAAAGAGAGGGAGGGAAGGAGGGCAGAAGTTTAGATATTCTCTTCTGCTATTAACAGAAAATATTGTTTGTGTGTTTTAAAATAAGGCAGCTTAATGTATTAAATAAAGCTTTTCTGACAATTTTCTTGACTGACCATATTACTGCTGAATATTCTTATAGGTGACAAAATATCACCCAGTGAATATGCTTTATTTATCTGACAGACAGAGAGAAGCATACCGATAGTATTAGTGTGATAAGGATATGCTGTAAGAAATAAATCCAAAATCCTGTTAAATTCGAAGTACCTCACTAAGTAGTTACCTTTTTAAAAAATATATATGTTTTTATTGATTTCAGGGAGGAAGGGAGAAGGAGAGAGAGATAGAAACATCAATGATGAGAGAGAATCATTGATCCACTGCCTCTTGCACTCCCCCTACTTGAGTTCGAGCCCACAACCTGGACATGTGCCCTTGACCGGAATCGAATCCAGGACCCTTCAGTCTGCAGGCCAGTGCTCTATCCACTGAGCCAAACCGGCCAGGGTTATATATCTTAAAATAGTGAATTTTACCAGTTTTGGTATGTATGAGAATATAATTTAGTGTGATTCCCTAAAAAAAAAAATATATCAAACTAAATAAAGATGTGTAATTTTGTGGTGAATCCTGTTAATGAAAACAATATATTTTTTCTTTATCTTTCTGTGATAAAACAATAACATCTTAATAAATGTTACCTTTTTTTCAAAAATGAATTTTTTAAATCATATAGAAATGTCAGTTTATACCATTGGGGAATTAAAAAAAAAAAACGTATACACATATAAAGTTTAGACTTACCAATCTTTAAACAAAGTTAGTGCTTATAAATTCTGCAAGCCATAGCCATTTTTCATCTTTTTAATTGATGTCCTATTATTCTCGTTGCTTTGATTATAAGTACATCCAAGATGTCTGTGAGAATAATGAAGTTTTTTATCCTTACAGTTGAAGATCATCTATCTTTGTCCAAACTTGAACAGGAACAATCATTTTAGTGAGTCCCCCTGTCAGCGCCATTGTGTTTGATTTGTTTTCATTCAATCTAAAGCCTCCATGGAAAGCTGTCTATTCATTACGGAAAAATAAAAACAAACAAAACAAAACAAAAAAAACCTTTTGAGGTTTTCTATCACACTGAGAGATGCATGTCAATGAGCCCAGAGAATATGATTCTGAATCTTTATCATATAACATATTTTGTAGGATGATTACTATTTGGTGGTTTATAAGTCTCAGATGGAATATAGCTGATATATTCAAAAGGGGATTTATTTTTTTATCAATGCTCTTTATTCTCTTTCAAAAAGTTATCAGTAATACAATGGTAAGACATCACTTTGACTGTGATGGGGTTGTTGTCCATAGTGGAAACTGCATAATAAAAATAGTTTTTTTATTATAGTCACATCTCCTTTATCAAGACAATAAATTGTGTGAATTCTTTTGTGGAAGCAGATGAAAGACAAGTATTTCTTTTAATTCCAAAAGGAAACAGTATTTTAACTAAGGCTATGGAGTCTGGCAATTCCTTCAGGTAAACATGTGGGCTTATTTAAAACTTTTCATAAATCAAAACAAAAACAATTAGGCTTCTGAGGAACAGGATTCTTTTAGTCACCTTCCAAGTGGTATTAGAGCTGCTTTTACTGAAATGGGTGAGGAGGTAACCCTGAGTGACCCTGATTCCTTGCTTTTCTAAGAAGGGTTTGTTCACTCGGAGATTCTTTTGTCTGAATGGAAAACTCTGAATCAACTCCCACTACTCACTGATTTGGAATTCTAACAAAATAAATAGCTATTTATCTCAAAGCAAAAATGTTCTCCCATAGAGTGGGTTCCCTTTTCATTTCGTTGATGATTTATTTTATTGTGCAGAAAATTTTAGTTTGATGTAGTCCCATTTGTTTGTTTTTTCCTTTGTTTCCCTTGCCCTAATTGAAACCCCTGGCCTTTTGAGATTTGGTCATTGTGTTCATCCCTCAAATTCAGTTTCACCTGATATAAACTGACTTCATATAAACACACAATAGCATGCTAATACTGCCAGATCTTACACTTTATTTTTTGTCTCTTAAATTGTGCTCTATGAATGATAATTTAAATAGTTATGTAAAGGTGCAATTCATCTCTTCTTTACATTTCCTTTTTTTAAAAAAAAATATTTTATTGATTTTTTACAGAGAGGAAGGGAGAGGGACAGAGAGCTAGAAACATCGATGAGAGAGAAACATCAACCAGCTGCCTCTTGCACACCCCCCACCGGGGATGTGCCCGCAACCAATGTACGTGCTCTTGACCGGAATAGAACCTGGGACCCTTCAGTCCACAGACCGACGCTCTATCCACTGAGCCAAACCGGTTTCGGCACTTCTTTACATTTCTTACACAGTCTTTTCATGAGCTAGAAAGCTAAATTCTCATCACATGCAGTTTGGACAAAATTTGTCCAACTGTACAGCTCAAAGAGTCTAGAACCTCGTTATTTTAAAACAACAATTTCAGCTACGAAAAACCTAAAGTGAAACAAAAATATCACCAACAATAAAGCACCAGTAAAAAGAGATCCTACATTAATTTCTATCATAAGGTAGTCTCATGGTTCAACGAATTAACATTATGTATAACCAAATTTTAGAATTACACAAATATAAATCAGTACATACTTTCACCACCAACATACTCATAATAAACCCAAGGCTTTCTGAGTGAATTTATTGCCAATATTTGCAAGACTTTTATATCCCTCACCACCCCCTCAACAACTGTAAGCTGGGACTGGTACAATGAGCAGCTGAAGCAAGAACAGAGAGTAGGCAGGAAGACTGGAGTTGTCCTAAGAGTACGTTCAATTCTGTAAACATTTATTTTTATGTCTTAGTCAAGTTTTATAGTTGTTTTCGCTGTAGTTACTCTGTTACTCTCAGAAGTGGAAGTCCTTGATGTAACTATAATATTTTCTTTTTAATGTATATTTTCGTTGATAGTATTACAGATATCTCCTGTTTACCACCCTATTCCCCCATCCTCCCATCCCCTACCCACCCCTCAAGGTCTTCACCACCCTATCGCCCATGTCCATGGACTATGCATTTGCTATAGAATAAAAGGCTAATATGCAAATTGTCCCCTCCACTGGGAGTTTGACCAGGAGTTTGACTGGGAGTTTGACCAGGGTACGGGGCTGGCCAGCCAACTGCCTGCAGCCCCTCCCCCGGCCGGCCCTGCCCCCAGATTGGCCCCCCACCTCAATTGGGGGTGGGGCCAGCTGGCAAACCGCCCATGACCCCTTCTTCCAGCCTGTCCGGCCAGATTGGCTCCTATCAGGGAGGGCCAGCCAGACCCCACCTGTGCATGAATTAGTGCACCAGGCCTCTAGTAAGTATATAAGCTATTTGGTTTAACTCTTGTCCCCCCAACCCCACATCAATGTATGTCAGTCTGTTCCTATAATTTAAACCAGTTTATTTTGCTTCCATGGTTTCTCCACACCACCCATAGTCCTCTTATGTTATTTAATGTTTATTTTACTATAACATATCAAATGACTTATTAATAAAATAAATGTATCTATTATTTAAACTATTTTACATATTAGCATGTTTACTACTAATCCCACTAGAGTGCTAATTTGGTGGTTTTATAAATTTGAGGAAGCAATTCATGCTTCCGTAGAACTTCGAAGGCTATCAGTATCTAGAGTTGAGCATATAAACTCATATATGAGTACATTTATTTTTTTCTGCATATAGTGTGTGTATGTGTGCGTGCCTGTGTGTGTGAGTATATGTCCGAGAGTGTGTCTCATTTTATTCAGTTTACTCTATCTTTTTTAATTTATCTCTGCACTTGATGGCCTTAATTCCTAATATGTTGTGTTTTTAAGGGTATAAATATTTTTATTCTAAATGTTATGCATTTTTGGAAGCCCCTTTGAATTTGAGGATCATTGTGTTTATTTCCTCTAGGAGAAAAATTGTCTTATTCCTTCTTTTATATTTTTTTTTCTCCAAAAATCTTCTGAAACTCCCATTGGATGCACTGTTGCCAAATATAGCCCAAACTTTTCTCTTAGTTGTTCCAAACACTGTCCAACATTATATATATATAATATGTATACACCAACATTATATATATATGTATACACCATTTTATATATATATATATATATATATATATATATATATATATATATATATATACCATTTTTTTCTTTTGTAATTCAATCTGGAAGAATACTTGGCCCTGTATTCAAGGTCATTAATGTAAAATTAGATCATGCCCATTGCACATTTCAAGTTTAAATTCAAAAAAACAAATTTAAATTTATGCTATCTGTAGAACTCTCATACCAGAAACTTAGTCTAGCTCATCAGAGTTCTTCATATTATTTATAAGTCTGAAAAAACTTCTCTAAGTCCCCTCCTACTTCTTATAATTATTGAATTTGTCTTTGGAGTAAATGGCACTTACATTTTGACCTACTGTTTCTTTGGGTTTTATTTCTCTGTATATATAGTTGTTGGCTTTCTGTCATTCAATATCTGCAAATCTGCTCAGGTTTGTTTGTTTTTCTCCTCATAATGTTATTTATTGTGTATTTCATATTTTCATTATTTTACATACTCCATCATCTTGATTTATATTTCTTGGTGTCTTTTTACTAATGTATTTTTAGTTTGTTTAATTGTACTGTTGTTCTCAGGATTTTTAGATCTTCTGTATTCAATATTGGACATTTGTAATGTCCTAGAAAAGTTCACTCATAGAAATTTTCCAACATATTGGCATATACCCTCAGTAAAAAGAAAAAAAAAGTTTTTTTGTGTTTTTTTTCTAGTATATATCTTCTCCTGGTGATTAATTCTCCTATTCACTTTTGTTTTTCCCAATGAATTTTCTTTTACCTTTATTTTTAGAGAACTTCTTTTAATTATTTAATTCTAGTTTGACAGTATTTTCTTTTGAAATGTTTGAAGACATCATTTAATGCTTTCTGGTTTCCATTACTGCACTTGAGAAGTCTTCTGATCTCCTTTAAATGTTATGTATCTTTTCCTCACATCTAATATTTTTCCTTCCCTTCCTCCACCACTGAACAATCTTCCTTTGATTCCTAGGTATGTTTGTATACACATCCTTGACCCTATTCATTTTTTTATTCCTGTGAGGCTTTATCTATTTCTACTTCATCCTTACTACTGGGCATTAGGATTTGAGACTTGTATCCAAATCCTTGGATATTTACAAGGTCACCTCTATCTTGGGATGACCTAAACTCTGATTTTTATTCCACCAATCCAGTGAATGTATTACACACATTATTCAATATTTGGAGTGAGATAAAGCCTCAACAGGCAAAAAACATTGCTAATTAGATTTTATTTCTCTATGCTTTTCCCCTTTCTCAGATTTTGGCTTAGAAATTCTTCAATGGCTTGGCAGCTTTCAACTTATTCTCTCTGGATGTATTTTTCAATATATAATACTAGAGGCCCGGTGCACGAAATTCGTGCACTGGGGAGGGTGTCCCTCAGCCCAGCTTGCACCCTCTCTAATATGGGACCCCTCGGGGGATGTCCAACTGCAGGATTAGGCCTGATCCTGTGGAATCGGGCCTAAACCTACAGTTGGACATCCTTCTCACAATCCGGGACCGCTGGGTCCTAACCGCTCACCTGTCTGCCTGATTGCCCCCTAACTGCTTCCTTGCTGGCCTGATTGCCCCCTAACTGCTCCTCTGCGGGCCTGATTGCCCCCAAATACCCTCCCCTGCTAGCCTGATCACCCCCAAGGCTTTTATTAGTATAGATATGACCCTGCACAGAAAATTTTACTAACTCTGCTTTACAATAAGGGCTTGACGATTGAATCATTAGGACCAGACACCAAGATTTCCTTTCTTTGAATAGTGGAGGGAATACTTACCTTGTCTTTAAGTTGCCCGGAAATTAAAATGAGATAATGACTTAGAAAAGTATAAAAGCACCATATAAAGACAACTGTCTTTTTAATGAAGTGGCAAAATGAAAAACACTTTTTATTCTCCCCTTCCTTCCTTTACAGCTTTTATTTAAACTTTGAAATTTATAAAAATTTCACTCCAATTTTCATTTCTTTACATTCAACATTATTTTGTATTGGTTTCAGGTTTTATATTAGTTACAGAATAGTGGTTAGACAATCATATACTTTACAAAGTGTTCCCCGATATTTCTAGTACCCACCTGGCATCATACCATCATTACAACACTATTGACTTTATTCCCTATTTAAGTGACAATGGGTTTACAGGTTCCTTTCAGTCTTTCTTTTGTGTTTCTTATCCTTCCTTTTCTTTCTCACTTATTCCCTCATTTTCTTTATATAGTATCTCAATTGGCCATCAAAGCTCAGTGAAGGCACTGGGACATGCTTCATCCATTTTACAGACCAGGAAACTGAGGCCAATTCCAGTTGGCTGTGGAACATGACCCAGCACAGAGGAAGCCCTCAGAGCCATGCTCTTTGTGCTTCCTAAGGGGCAGCAGCCCAGCAAACAGAACAAACCTTCCAGTCAGGCTTCCGAGCCTCTTTCTCAAGCACCTCTTCATTGCTGATGCTCCACATTCTTTCCTCTCCCACCATTCTTTACTGTCCCCCCTTCTCTGAAGCAGGTGGAAGGCTTCCCACTCACTGCCTAAGCATGCTCTGCTATGGGGCAGGGTGTAGCGAGCTTGCTTTTGGGTCAAGGCAGGAGCTGTAGTCACTGTCTCTGAAGTGTGAAGGCCACCTGAGTGAGGCCCATTAGCACTGGGAGCTTCTCTGAATCATGTCAGTCAGTCCAGTACCCTGCAGTGCAGCACCTCTTCACTGAGGTGGCTCCACCCCTCAACCCCCGCCTCAGGGGTGAGGGTCCTTGCCCCTCTGCCAGGAGTCCTTCCATACCCCTTGATCCCTGGCTGGGCCCACCCACGTCTTGGGGGCACTGCAGAACCTCTGTCTCTCTGCAGATGAGGCAGATCCCTGCCCTAGGTCTCCGCAAAGCTATGAATCTGTGGCCAGAGGCCTGGTCTGGGTCTCAGCAACCACATGCCTGCAATGTTCCCAGGGACCCTGGGAGGGGCTGGGAGAGTCCTGCCACGCCCCCCCAGGGTGGCGATCGCCCCTGGGACCCCCGGGAGAGCCTGGCTCGGCCCGGCCACGCCCCCCCAGGGTGGCGATCGCCCCGGGACCCACTGGAGAGTCTGCTCGGCCCGGCGACGCCCCCCCCAGCGTGGGGATCACACCAGGACCCCCGGGAGCGGCTGGCTCGGCCCGGCCACGCCCCCCCAAGGTGGCGATCACCCCGGGACCCCCAGTGAGCGGCTGGCTCGGCCCGGCCACACCCCCCCAGGGTGGCGATCGCCCCTGGGACACCTGGGAGTGGCTGGCTGGGCCCGGCCACGACCCCCCAGCGTGGCGACTGCCTGGGGACCCCCGGAAGTAAGAGGATTGGGCACCGCCATCTTGGTCTTCTCAACCACCAGATAAGCCCCCCGGAGTCCCGCCCCCAGCCTCTCGCAGGCCCAATCATGGGCATAGCGGAGGTGCGGTCAATTTGCATATTTCTCTATTATAAGGTGGGATTTTCCAGATCATATTATTACATAAGCTTTTCATCATGGAAAATCTATAATATGAAAATCGACCAAATGACTGAACAGCAGAATGACCTTCCGGACAATCACACTATGGCATGTACTTGTGCCAGGCCAGCCAAAGCAGGTGTGATGTGATTGGTTGGGGGGCCCCGCCATCACCCCATGATCGCCCCACAGAGGGGGACCCAGGCCACCCTCTGTGGGGCGATCGATGGGGGTGCTCTGCAATTGATTGCCCCAAAGAGAGAGGCCCAGGCCACCAGCCGGTTGAGTGATCGATTAGGGGGGAGGGGGCTCCATGATCACCCCACAGAGGAAGGCCCAGGCCAGCCAAGCAATCGCACCCCATGTCTGTCACCCACAGAGGGAAGTGACTGGTGGCGGGGCGGGGGGGCACAGATGGCAAGCAATAGCAGCAGTGGGGGCGGGGCCAACTGCTGGTAGCTGGGGGAAGGAAAGCCCCAATAGGCCCTGATTACCGGCTAGGCCTAGGGACCCTACCCGAGGGGTCCTGGATTGTGAGAGGTCGCAGGCCGGGCTGAGGACCACCCTCCTCGCTCGTCCCCTCCCCCTGTGCACAGATTTCATGCACCGGGTCTCTAGTATATTATAGTGTAATTTCCTTGTTAGGAATAAAATGTAATGCTGGTGTGAGTTAGAGAAATGTAGTGAAGGATTCCTGAAATGATAGAAAGCAGAGGCAGATACTAAACCTAATGTACTGAGTTGAGAATTCGAGTGCTAGATGCACACACCCACACATCACACACACACATTTAACCATGGCTGCCATGGTTAAATCTGGGTCATGGGTACATGAATGCCTATTACACTATTTTGTACTCTTCTATGTTTGAACTATTTCAAAATTTATTTTAAAATACAGAATATTAAATATCCCTAGCTATATAAGACCCAACTCACAAATCATTGTTTCCACAAATTTCTACATTGGAATATAATTATTCTTGTCCTCTGCTGCAGTCTTTTAAATTTTACTTATACTTTTCTTGTGTTAATTAATACATTTTATCACGTTAGCTTATATATTGCTTAGAGATATAGGAAAAAAAAATCCAGTTACCTACAATAACAAAACCATCATTTTATTCTCCTACAGAGCTTAGAGCAATACTTTAAACATATTAAGCAGTCAGGGAATATTTACTTACTTAAATATAATTAGCATCTTCAAAGTGGAGTATGGGAGATGCAGAGATGTGCCACTGAGATCCAATATCAAGGAACAAAATGATGCCCAGATGCAGGGAGAGTGAATAACAGAGAGCCACTGGCTGTTAACTTCTTTAGAGTCATCCTCAGCCACAGAGATATACCTGTTCTGAAGTCAGACCTTCCAGGTTTATCCATGTCTTCTGTCTGAGAAAAGTTGGGGTAGAAATTACTAGCTCTAGAGCTTCTTACTGAGTTGTCTGTGGCTTTGCTGAACCTACAAGAAGGTCTACTTTGCCCAAGCCTGCTGTCCCTTTCTTTATGAAGGTGTTGCTTTCTAATAAATATGTCATACCCTGTTATGGGTAGGATATAGTGTATCTCTGCAAAATTCATATTTTGAATTCCTAAAGCAAATGTGATTATATTGGAGATAGGATCTTTAAAATAATAATTAAGAATAATTGAGGTCATTAGGTAGTCTCTAAACCAGCATGATTTATAAAATGAGATTAGAACACAGACATGCACAGAGGAAAGACCATGTGAAGACATGGAAGAAGATGGTCATCTTATAGGCCAACGAGAAGAAATTAATGCTGTTGACACCATGATCTTGGACTTTCCCCCTCCAGAACTGCGATAAGATCATTTCTATTGTCTAAACTACCCATTCTGTGGTACTTTCCTAGGGCAGCCCTAGCAAAATTAATACACACCCTAAAATCCATCTCAGATGTTTTATTAAGTCCAACCTATGACAGTTAAATGGGAAAGCTGAAAGACACACCATTTACCAAGGATTTAAGGAAAATTCTGCTCAAAGAGATGCCAGTATCATTGGTTCATTGGTGTTTTTTCTTCACAACCAGGATCAACAATAGGAGAAACTGACATAAAACTTGACTGACTGAAGATGATTGAGCCCTGCAAATTAAAACCAGGTCAGAAGATTGAGTCCAGAGCTAGAGGGTCACGATTATCATACTGGGTGTAAAAGTTAGAATGACAATGGTGGTGTCAGAGAGAGTGGCGATGCATGGACCCATGTATGACTTTCATTTATCACATTGATCTAACGTCTGCCACTGCTGAATGCCCAACCTACCAAAAACAGAGACCACTCTGAGATCCACAGCATAGTACCATTTCTCAAGGACATAAACTGTCTACTTGTTGGAAAATTTACTACATTGGGATTACGCCAGTCTGTTAGAGTCAATAGTTCATTCTCACAGGAACATAAACTTATGGCTATGGATTTGTCTTGTCTGCCCACAGATATTCAATAAGCACCTGGCAGCACTAGATCTCACAAAAAGAAATCATGGCATACCAGGGCAACCACTGGATAGCAAAGGAGTTGCAAAAACGGACCATTGATTATACACTGGTCCTATCATATAGAATACCATCCAGAAGGTTGCTGTCTAATAGAACCTCAGATCAATGTGCTAAGGACACAACTGAAGCCAGAGAGGAAATAAATCCCAGTTATTTCAACCTGATGTGGGAAAATAATGAACGCCCCTGTTTACAAAGAAGTTGTCAGAACTTTATCACAGTCAATATTCTTTCTCTGCCTGGACTTGTTCCCTATTTTCTTTCACAAGTGTTGATCACTCACAAATGTCTTATAGCTAAAACTCTGCTCAGCACTGCTTCCAGAAAGTATGCAGTGAACTCATTTAGGGAGTGTCCAAGAGGATCATGTGGCATAGGAAAGAAATATTAGAACTTTCACATACCTTTCAACCGAATTATCTCTCTGTAGATAGCTAAGTTATTAGTTTATTATTATGTTTATTAAGCATGTATATTATTAACATAGCTAATAAACTGTCCATATCATAGTGTGTGTTCCTATACCTCACACGTGGAAGATAGTAAGGCACAGTGTTTAAGAAAGAGACCTCTAGCCCTAACTGGTTTGGCTCAGTGGATAGAGCATCAGCCAGCGGACTGAGGGGTCCCAGGTTCGATTCTGGTCAAGGGCATGTACCTTGGTTGCGGGCACTTCCCCAGTAAGGGGTGTACAGGAGGCAGCTGATCAATGTTTCTCTCTCATCGATATTTCTAACTCTCTATCCCTCTCCCTTCCTCTCTGTAAAAAATCAATAAAATATATTTTTAAAAAAAGAAAGAGACCTCTAGATTCAAAAGGCTTGTCTAGAATTCTGAATGTATTAACTTAATCTCTGTGTTTTTGTGATTTTAGGTAAGACAATCTTTATGTGCCTTATTTCCTCATCTGAAAGAGGGAAAGTATCTAGTTTATAAAATTGTAATTGAGGATTAAATTATTAGTAGGTAAGTTGATGTCTATCCAAAAGCAAACATTCAATAAATTGCAACAATTGTCATTGCAAATCCCCTTTTAAATCACAGAGTTCATGGTCCAACAAGTTTGAAGAATACTAAAAGATAATAAAAATAAATTATTTTCCAAATATCTTCATGTATAAAAATAAAAAGAAGCAGATTAAAAATAAATCTATTTTCTAGATATACCATTTTATGAAGGATTAAAAATAACTTTCCATTTGAGGGACAATACATAATAGTTAATATGATATCAAAGTCTCGTTTAGGTGGCAAATTCTAGGACAGCATTTATGTATCTGTCCTGGAATTTTGTCAACATTGTGCTTGACATATAGCTGTCAAAAGATATCAACCAAATGACTGAATTAATGATCAATTTATGAGTAAATAAAAGTTAAATCCTATATTCCTATGAACATGTTGGTAGATCTATTTTTCAAACCCAATTAAGGTGACTAATTTGCCATTGGGTCAACCAAAACACAAATATCAGGCATAATACAGGATTTGAGGGCATACACAGAATTCCAAATTACCAAATTAAAAGGAATATGAGAGACCTACTAAATAAGAAGATTTGAAATTGCTTCTTTCAAAGAGTTTGTCAGTTCATTCACACATACACACAAATATACACACACATATGCTCAGAAATAAAAATATACTCAGTTTCATTATTAACACACTTGATATATGTATGGTGGACATAAGTTTACATGTCTAATTTGTTAAATAAATTGTCCTATTCACTATAGAATATGTGTGAATTAACATAGGTGCTGTTTGTGATAAAAATATTTGTGATTCTTGATTCCTTGTAAAAATAAATATATCAAAATTGAATTTCAACCTCAAACAATTTTTAAATGTTATATTTTTATCTTTATAATATTTGATGATTTTATTTTCCTCCTTATGTCAACTTTATCACTGTTAATTTAAATGTTACTGCAAAAAGCACTATTGAGAATGAGAGAAAATAAATTTTCCAGTGCTGTATCATATAATCACCTGCATGGCTTATTCAGTGAAATGAAGGAAACATTTCAGTCATGCCTCAAATGCCCTTAAAAGAACACCTTGGCCATTTAAGAACTCATTTGCAGTCGCATGATGAAAACAGCAAAGCCAATCTAAAGTGAAATAAATATGTTAATGGAAATCATTCCTGTTTCTTCTTCCTTTGCTAATATGGCTGAGTATTAATTAGACTTATCAGAAATTAATTTCTGGAGGATAGCTTATAGCCATATTAAAAGATATAGACAACTAGGGTCAGTAATGTCTACATAAGATGACTACTAAAAATGTAATAGTTACAATTTATATTTTCAGATTTTAGCTAATGCTCTGGCAGTAATTTCTCTTGCACTACACCATTTTATATCAGTGAATTTAGCTTCAATTGTCAAAATTTAATGCATTTCAAAATTAATAGTTCCAACCTAATGTACTTTCTTCTTCCCAAATAACAGATCCTACTCATGATTTTTTTTGTTTTAATCTCTGACAATCTCAAATAAATTCTGTTCAAGTAGCAGATATTATAGGCAAACTATCCTAATATCTTTTTAAAAAATATTTTTATTGATTTCAGAGAGGAAGGCAGAGGGAAAGATAGATAGAAACATCAATGATGAGAGAGAATCATTGATCAGGTGCCTCCTGCATAACCCGCACTGGGGATCGAGATAGCAACCTGGGCGTGTGCCCCAATCAGGAATAAAACCATGACCTCCTGGTTCAAGTGTCAACACTCCATCACTGAGCTACAATGACTGGGCCACACTGATATATTAAATGGCATGTGTGAAATGTAGATTTTGTGTCATCAATCCACAAAGCAGAAATAGTATCCATATATGTTTATCTATGTATATATTTTATATATATTTATATGTATATATAAATTCATATATAGTATATGTATACATATGTGTATATATATATATGCACATATAAAATTATTATTTACTCTTTTACTATTTATACTCTTTAAATATAAATATACAAATCTTTATTTTTCATTCTTCTTTCTATTATTTCCCTATACCCCAAACTTTCTTTCTTCAGTGTTCAATAAAATAAGGAGTCACTTAGCAGAAAGGTATAATAAGATTAATTTTTATTGAGCATACATAATGTGCCAAGTTGATTCACCTTGGTAGAGTATTAGGATCATTGGACCGATTTTTGTTTTTGAGTTTTTTAGGCAGTTCTGTTATTAAGGATTCATATTTCATGACTTATGTATATTTTTAGAGTCCTACCTAAGAACAAAAAGGAAATTTACCTATTTTAAATAGACTATAAGTCATTTTATCTTGCAACTATCATTTGAGTCCATTAAATTCTATTGTGAATCTAAAATGAATTATAGAATCACAGTGATTTTATTTTCTCTCTATTTTGGATTTTTTTTCTATTTTATCATCCTAAGAATTGTTTCATCATTACTCATGATTACACATTGATTATTTTCACCTAGGCTGAAAAAAAAATTACTAAAAAAACAAAAGAATGACGAAATCACGTAGAAGAATGATGCAACATGGAATAAATTGTCATTCTCTCCTTTTCTTATTATACTGTCCAGACTATTGATCATCTTTCAAGAAGGCATTTTAAAAGCCTAGAAAAAGCATCTTTGTAGTCTGCTTTCAGGTTAATTGATAAAGTTGAGAATTAGAAGTTTTTATTTTTGAATTATAATGAAAAGAGAAGAAATTTGACATTCTACTCTTATAAAACAAATTCAACTAGAAGATGAATTCAAAGAGCCAGATGACAGCACTATTAGACTCTAATTGTAGGGGAATTATTCTGTGTTACTGAAATACTACTCTGTGTCTTCAGATGATATCATAAATGAATTTATCATACCTAAGCAATGATCTCTCTGCCCAGCTGGCGTGGCTCAGTGGTTGAGCATTGACCTATGAACCAGGAGGTCATGGTTCGATTCTAGGTCAGGCATATGCCTGGATTGCAGGCTTGATCTCCAGTGTGGGGCATGCAGGAGGGAGCTAATCAAAGATTCTCTCTCCCTCTCCCTTACTCTCTGAAATAAATAAAATATATATTTTTTGTAAGGAACTGATCTATAAACAATATCTTTATAAGAACAAAATGGAAATACAGTATTCTTCTTCACTTAGTCATTAAAAAGAAAGAACTTTGCAAAATAGTTTGGCATAAGAACCCAGGTGATCCCATGTTGTTAAAATAATTAATGACACTTTTGGTTCATCTCCAGTGATGTTTGTGTGCACACACACATAAACAATCACTGATTAAAAGTTTACTATGTATGAAATATATTGATATTTAATAAAGTTGCTTTCAACCTTATGTCTTTATGCTTATACCTATAAATTACTTGCTTGTGGAAATATCAGACTAGATTTTTGTCATTTAAAGTTAATGTACATTGTACACAACAAATACAGGCAGTCCTCGGATTACGTTGGACTCAATGTACATCATTTCGTGGTTACGGCGCCATCTCCCATTTATTTATTTAAAAAAAAAGTTCCGTTATTTCAATATATGTACATAAGTGCTTTATGTTTTTTATTATTTATTTACCACAAGTAAAGTCAGGACTTGTTACCTTTCTTTTAAATTTTGTTACTGCTTCACTTCATTATTGCTGTATATGTGCTCCATGTGAGTGACGTAGGTGCTTATGTAGGTGCGTTCAGACCTATGGGAAAAATCGCGTTACATCGCGCCATAGGAACAGATCACCAACATAACCCAAGGACCTACTGTATACAACTATCTATCTATATATATTTTTTAAGTAAATGTTGTTTATTATTCTAAGAACATATTTTATAAAATGCTCATTCCCATTTTTTAAAATATTTGAATGGAGGAAGATGCTAAATTTGCTAGTATTTTATTAATTTTCTTTTTTATTATTTATTATTATTATTGTGTGGTGGCATTTATTTGAAATTACAAATAAAAGAGGAAGATGTTTTGATGATGTGTTCTTTCCTAGATTGATGGGTATATTTAGATTCTTTTTTTAAAAAATATCCTATATAATAAAAGGCTAATATACAAATTGTCCCCACAGGCAGGAGTTCGACCAACTGGGAGTTAGACATGTGTTGACCACCAGGGGGCAGCGCAGAACATGGCAGGCATCGGCGACGAGGTGCTGGCAGCTGGCAGCAGTGGAGGAGCTGCTGTCCCCGATGGGCCCTGAGGAGAGTAGGACCATGGTGGGATGGTGGAGCAGATGAGCCGGAGGTGCCAGGCCAAGGCAGATGTGAGCGGGGGCCCCAATCGCCTGACCGGTCACCCCACAGACAGCAACTGGCAGCGGGGGGCAGGGCCGGCAAGCAGGTGGTGCCAGGCCAAGGTGGGTGTGAGCGGGGACTCTGTTTGTCCCACCGGTCGCCCCACAGATCACCCCTGATCACTGGCCAGGCCTAGGGACCCTACCCATGCATGAGTTTTATGCATTGGACCTCTAGTATATAGATAAGTGTCAGTGTTAGGACTGACCTGATTCTAACAGCATTCCTAATATTACTGTTCAAAATCATGAAATGACTTGTATTCATATCTAAATTCAACTCTAGATATTTTAAGCATGCTAATAATTAGGTTAATATATCAATAATCTGAAAATGTATCTGCCATACTTTATAATTTTTTAAAAATTATTGATTTGCCGAAACCGGTTTGGCTCAGTGGATAGAGCGTCGGTCTGCGGACTGAAGGGTCCCAGGTTCGATTCCGGTCAAGGGCATGTACATTGGTTGTGGGCACATCCCCGGTAGGGGGTGTGCAGGAGGCAGCTGGTCGATGTTTCTCTCTCATCGATGTTTCTAGCTCTCTATCCCTCTCCCTTCCTCTCTGTAAAAAAATCAATAAAATATATATTAAAAAATATTGATTTGCTAAAGAAATATCTAGCGATGATGCAACTGATGATAGCTAGCATTTATGATTTACTGTATACTAAGTACTTTGTATGTGCATAGTTTATGCAGTTTAAGTTTCACAGCATTATAGAAATATTGATGAGGGATGCATTTCCATATTGAATAGAATGGCCAGGGTAGGCTCCTTAGAAGAGGCAAGATGTGGGCAAAGAATATAAGAAAATGGTGTAATCCTAGTGAATCCTCAAGATAAGAATATTCTAGGCAGAGAAAACAGAGTTGGAACACAGTCTCTGAGGTAGACGTGTGCCTTTCTGCATGTTATGTTTGAAGAAGAAAAAGAAAGCCCATGTAATGAGAACAGAATCAATACAGAGGAGGAGAGTGATGGCCAAGGAGATCAGAAAGGCAATGGGGGCAAATTGTGAGGCCCATTAGCAGCAGCATGATAAAACATTCCAGTTGCCCAGACCAATTTATTTTTGTGTCTAGTGTTCTGTTATAATTACTGTAACTCCTTCCTTCACGCTCTAATCTGGTTTGCATCATAAATTATGTGGTTACCCTACTGATAGACACTATAGATATCTTGGCTTTTATACTAAATGTAAAGAGTAGCCATGTAGAGTTTTAAGTAGAAGAGTGATGTAATCTGATTTATGTTTTAAAAGATTCAATTTGGCAGCTGTATTTGGGGGGTTTATTTATCTTGGGTATTAGGGAAAACTCATAGAAAGCTAGAATGTAAATACAGGTGAGAGGTGATGGTGGTTCAGGCTAGAGTGGTAGAAGTAGAGATGGCAAAAATGTACTTAGAATTTAATATAAAGTAGAAGTTTACATGATTGTATGGCCTAAGAAACTAGAAGGGAGAATGTTCCATAAACTGAAATAGCGAAGGCTGCAGGTAGATAAGATTTCTTATGAGAAGACTCTGAATTTATACATGGACATGTTAAATTTAAAAATTATAATGCCCTGTTTGTGGGCTGGATCCCCAGTAGGGGGCATGCAGGAGACAGCCGATCAATGATTCTCTCATCATTGATGTTTCTATCTCTCTCTACCTCTCTCTTCTTCTCTGAAATCAATAAAAATACATTTTAAAACTTCTAAGAGAAAACAAGATGATGATAAATGTATATTGTAAGTATAAGAATTTACGTATGGAAATTTATTTAAAAAATATGAATTAGAGATATAAATTTGAGAGTTGTCAGTGTACAGGTGGTATTTCAGCCAAAAGGATGGATGAGATCATCAAGGACTATGTCTTAGGCCTGTTCTTTATTTTTATTTTATTTTTTATTTTTTGCCAGGGGAGAGCGCCGACACAGTCCTATGCTACCACAAATTATGCAGTCGAGTTTCCCACATTTGAGGAAATCACAGGGATCAGCACATCAGGATGCAATGGATAAGCTCGGCCCTGAGAGAACCACCTTCCTGATTATGGTATCTCTCCTACCATGTAAGTATAGGTCTGTTAAATTTTAAAAGTCAAAAAGAAGAGAAGGCAACAGAGACCAAGGAGCAATTCCAGTGAAGTAGGAGAAAATCCAAGAGAGTGTTCAGTCCTGAAAGTCCAGTGGAAAAACAGTATAGAAAGTAGAAAAGAGCTTTGTCACTTGCTTCTGATGAATCAGGATGCAAATAGATGACTAAATTTAGGAAACTATATATTACTGGTGGCACTGAGGGAATCAAATTTACTGCCGATAAAGAGCCTGATTGGAAAGGAATTAAGGGGAAATGAAGGGAGAGAACCTGGAGACCTCAAATGCATCATCAGAAAAAATTAAGCAGAGGAATTAAAAGAAATCTCAATAGTCCATCAAGAACCAGATTGCAGTGGAATGGTTCAAACCATTTATTTACTTATTTTTTCTCATTTCCACAAGATTTTAGATATGTAGCATTAAAAAAGACATGAACTTCTCTAAACTTAAATTTACAGTAAACTGTATGTACCATTATTATACAACTCAGTGTGTTGATAGTTAATAGTGTTCAATAGAATGAGGTAGTGTTCAATAGAGTTTATTAGAGTGAGGTACTTTATTGAAAATAAAACACAGTAAGTTCTCAAATGCAATCATTTCTGATTTAATTGTTACTACTGTTATTACTACTACTACTACTACACTAGTCAATTGCTATTCAGTTTTTACTTAACACAGAAGTGGTAAGTATAGTCTTAATCCTTCTTCCTCCTTATATTTTTATACTTTTCTCATTTGTTTTTTAAAATATGCTTTTATTGATTTCAGAGAATAGAATGGAAAGGGAGAGCAGGATAGAAACATCCATGATGAGAATCATTGATTGGCTGCCTCCTGCACACCTCCACACTGGGGATTGAGCCTGCAACCCAGGCATGTGACCTGATGGGGAATCCAATAATGACCTCCTGGTTCATGGGTTGATGCTCAACCACTGAGCCACACCAGCCAGTCTATACTTCTCTCATTCATTATCCTGTCACCATCCTTGCCAACATCTCTTTCTCTGAGACCAACAACACATATACCAAGCAAACAAACTTCTGGCTTAATCTTGGAAAGGCACTAGGTATTCTTACATTTTTCTTCAAAGTATATTCATAATATGGCATTATCTTTATTAATAATATCTCATATTACAACTCTCTGCCAAAGTGAGGCTAAAGCAGAAAGGCAAATGTAAAAGAGGTAGATTCATTAGTTATGTCTCCAATGTTACACACTTTCCTGATTCAAGGGCTTTTCACTCCTACTTACAATATGTACCTCTCTCTTTGCTTCACTGACCCTTACTTATTTCACTGCAGGTTGCAGGTTCCATGCTTACAAACTGGAAAGCAAATTGTCCCTACCCCACATAAATATTTCAGGTGTATAAAACCTGTATTTTTTTAAACATGGTAGTGGTGAGTATGGGGAAGAGACACATTCAAATATTTTGTACCAAGTGTCCATCCTCTCAATTTGTTTGATTTACTTATTTTTATTTATTTGTTATTTATTTATTTATTATTATTTATTTATTTATTTATTTATTTATTTATGGTTTGGCCCAGCACAAGGTATTCTGGCATTACCATTTGTAGACATAAGAGTGTCCAAATGTGTAGATAATTTTAATAAAAGTGTTTTGGCCCTAACTGGAGATATATGCCTCAGAGCAAGATTTCAAATGCTCTGAAGAATGAAAGACTTGCAGCTTATTTTATACATTTGGAATTAAGCAGGAAACATAAGGAAGATTACCTGGAGTGGAAAAAAGTAAGGCAGGGATTGCATTACAGAATAGTTAACAAGATTATGCACTTTTTGGGGAGTGGTTACAGATTATTTCAATGTGCCTACAGTTAAAAGGCAACTAAGTAGATGGAATCCTATAATAGAAAAAGGACATTAGGAAAAAAAAACTAAGGAAATATGAATAAAATATGGTCTTATGGTCTTCAGTTAATTCTGGCAAATGTGCCAGGCTAATGTAAGGTGTAAATCATAGGGAAAACCAGCTGTGGGAATATATAAATTCTCTGTACTATATTGGCAACTTTTATGTAAATTTAAATTTATTCTAAAATCTCTTATTACAAAAATTTAAAAATAAGGTAGTTTAAAAGAATACATTAGCCAACCTGAAAGAGCACCCTGTAAACAAAGCTGGATCAATTTGAACAATGAATAAATAATTTGTATTGGGTTGTAACCCAAAATAGAATATACATATTCATGAGTCTATAGTAATATACATAAATGATTAGATAAATGAATAAATTTGTGAAGATGAGCCAAATCTTCATTATAAAAGAACTACATTAATATACATAGGTAGGGAAAAGTTCATTTACAGTTGAGTACATGAAACACAGTTACTCTTTTGTTATTATTTATTAATTTTTTTCTATATGAAAAACTACAAACCTACTTTTGCCCGAGACTGTATGTATATGTACCCTTTTTCAGGAGGTAGAACCTAATTGCCTTCTAGGTCCTACTTGAGAAGGGACTGCACATAGTGATTTGCTTTCAAAGACTAGAGTACAGAAGGAGAAATTTAGTAATTTTTACAGAGCATATATGAATCTGGAAAACACTACCTTCACCAAGTGATGAAGATTAATACCCTCAGTGATATTATGTTAATATCTTATCACCTTATATGATGTGATGAGAGGAATACTCTGTGGTATTCTTTCCAAAAACCTTTATTCAACCTAATCCTACCTAATAATAGAGAAATATGCAAATTGCCCATACCTCTGACACACCCACAAGCCATGCCCACAAGCCACACCCACCATCCAATCAGAGCGAGCATGCAAATTAACCCAAACCAAGATGGCTACAGCCACAGAGAGCAAGGTTTCCTAGGTAACAGAGGAAGCCAAGCTTTCTGCCTGCCCTTGCCAGGCCTAAGCCTCCGCTCCAGGCTACAAAGTTTCAATTGTAGAAGGAAAATAAATTCCAGATACCAGGGCCTCTGCTTGGGTTGCCAGGGGGCGTGGCCAGCCTTCAAACCACCACAGGCCCCTCACTCAGGCCGCCCCACGCCCCAAGGGAACCCCCACCTGATCTGGGACACACTTCAGGGCAAACCAGCTGGCCCCCACCCCTGTACCAGGCCTCTATCCTATCTAATAAAAGAGTAATCTACAGATTGATCATCACTGCAACACACAATATAGCTGCCCCCATGTGGTCAAAGAACCTGCCCCCATGTGGACACAAGATGGCCACCACAAGATGGCCAGCAGGAGAGGGCAGTTGGGAGGCACCCGGCCTGCAAGGGAGGGCAGTTGAGAAGGATCAGGCCTGCAAGGGAGGGCAGTTGGAGGTGATCAACCCTGCAGGAGAGGGTAGTTAGGGGTGACCAGGCCGGCAGTGGAGGGATGTTGGGGGCAAACAGGCTGGCAGCAGAGTGGTTAGGGGGTGATCAGGCTGGCAGGCAGAAGCAGTTAGGGGCAATCAGGAAGGCAGGCAGGCAAGCAGTTGGGAGCCAGCAGTCCTGGATTGTGAGAGGGATGTCCGACTGCCCATTTAGGCCTGATCCCAGGGATGTCCGACTGCTCGTTTAGGCCCAATCCCTGCGGGATTGGGCCTAAACGGGCAGTCGGACATCCCTTGAGGGGTCCCATATTGGAGAGGGTACAGGCTGGGCTGAGGGATAACCCCCCTCCGTGCACGAATTTCGTGCACCGGGCCTCTAGTCATGAAAATAGAATGAGACAGTCATGAATTGGGTACATTCTACATTCTGCTCAGTGCTTTTAAAGACTTTCAAGGCTACAGGAGACTAGAAAAGACTAAGAAACTGTCACAGATGAAAAAATATTACAACTAACTAATGTGAAACCCTAGATTTGAATCTGGATTAGAAAAAAACAACACGTTAACAGAAAAGTAGGTAAAATCCAAATAAATCCTAGAGTTGTTGACATTAGTATATCAATGCTAGTTAGTTTTTACAATAGTTTCATGGTGCTATAGGATATTAAAATTAGAGGAAACGGGGTATGGATTTTATGTGAATAATCTGTGTTATCTTTGGAAACTTTCTACAATTCTTAAAGTAGTCCAAAATGAAGTAAAAAAGTTTATTTATAAAGAAACAAATGTGTCATTATTTTATGAATAGTACTACTAGCTGTAGTGAGATGATAATGATGGCTTAATCATTTTTTTTTCTTTCTATTTTAGATCAATTTCTCAAATTGCTTCTAACTGGGCTAAGTTTGTGATTGCTTTGTAAAAATACAAGAGTGATGTAAATTATATGATGTCAATTTAGGGCCTAGTCTTTAGGAAGAGTGGATGTTTCTCTTCTTCCATCTTTGAACCCTTGTTGTGAAGAACCACAAGTAGACAAATGAAAGAGAATTGAGGGGCCCAAACTAGATTGCTGAACTTCCGTATGCTAACCATCACCAACTTGCCAACCATGTGGATGCATATCATCCAGCCTCAGTCCAGTCACCTCAGCTAATACAAAGTGAAGAGAAGCTATCCCCATAGAGCCTGATTAATTCACAGAATCATGAGCAAATAAGTAATTGCTATTCTTTTAAGCCACTAAGCCTTGGAGTGGTTTGATATTCAACAATACATAGTTCAAACAAAATTTGGTTCCAGAAATGATAGATTTATGAATGATATACTTGAGTGTCAGAGACAGCTCTTAAGGACACTATTGGTGAAGGCTGAAAGGATAGTGATATTGTTATTGAATGTAAGAGGGAAATGAAATAAGATTTGGTAGTTGTGTTCCTTGAGATGCTCTGGAAAATAGAAATGCTATTCAGTTCAACTCATGGATATGACCTAGAAGGTTTCTAGGAAGAATGTTGCAGCAGCTAAATGGCTTCCTTGAGCGTTTTACCATAAAGTGCAAAACTGTAAGAAGAGTGAAAATTAACTCTTCGGGTTTTAGGTAGAATTTAAAGGAAACATTGAGAAGCAGCACTGTGTATGAGAATAAATATTTCTCATTCCAAGCCTTGAAACAACAATAATGTAATCATCAATGTAATAAATGGCTTCAGGTAAAAGATTAAATCCAGTGTGACTTTAAATGCAGTAAAGTGAGCTCTGAGAAAAAAACATCAGTTGTGGGTTATGTGAGTCCCTTTGCTAAGACCTCAGGGAGTTTTAAGGACATGGCACCAGGATCCATGCAGCCTGACCAAAGAGCTTCTAGGCGTTAAAACAGTATTGTCCAACAACAGCCTCATATATAACCTAAGGTAAAGAAGGGACTCTCTTGGAAAAAAAATAGGGGCTTGTCTCACATTTTATCTCAATAATTTGAATATAAACTGCATAAATGGAACTCACATTTTTCAAAAGATTAATCCACTTGACCTTGAGAACTTGAGGAATTCACCCAAATCTATAGGTATTTCAGTCAAAGCCTGATGGCAGGTATGTGGCCTGGTTTCTTCACCCTGAGGGGTGAATTAAAGTTCAATCTGGAGATTCCTTCTGAGATTCCAGCAAAAAAAAAAAAAAAAAAGAAGATTCAAGAGAGCCTATATGATCAATTAATGTTCTTTTTGTGTTTATGCAAATAATCAGGCCAAATTGAAGCTGGATTTAATGCAGCAAATAAATTAGTCCTAATTTGGCTCTTTGATAAAAATGAGGGTGATTTTAGGAGGAGGGAAATTGTGATTCAATAGAATATGTAATACACAGTTGTGGATATTTGACTCTAATTCAGTTAATTGTCTTCAAAATTGTATTTGTCACCCACAGACTGAATTGAATCTTGAATTTCTTTTTTTAGTTTTCTTAAATATTTGACTATAAACAAATGTTTCATTTTTATCTGATCATTTGCCTTGCAATCATTGAGAACTAAAAAAGAAATTTTTCGGAGCTTTGCACTTGCAAATTACAGGTAAAGGACTTTATATAACCTTGAGAAGCATCACAACAGTTCATACTTAAACAATCTTAGTGACTAATGCTCTCTAAATCATGCAGAATTTATATCACCAGAGACATTCAAACTCCAGATAAGGAGAATTTATGAGCTTGTCACTGCTTACTTTCATTCCAGCAAAAGAAACTTTGAGCCTTACATCTAAAACTATTCTTGATTGGCAGCCTTACAGATTCAGAAACAGGTTTATACTTTGCTCTGATCATTAACCTTTGTTTCTTTTTCTTCTGTTTTCATAGGCATACCCCTTATTAAATACCTGATTGCTTGTTTACACAATATAGGTCTCACTTTGTGAAGCTGGTCTTCATCACAGCCTCCTGAATTCCATTGTATGACTACATAAGCAAGTCAATGAAATATGGAGCATTCTACCAACTTCACTTCTGGATACCATTCCATATCAACATGATGATGTTTTGGGGATTCCAGCCTACTTTGGAAGAACTAGCTAACAGATCTCTGTTCTAGTCTCAGATCCCATTCCCTTATTTCCTTTAGGTCAGGCAGGGAGAGATTCCTGTACCTTATATAAGCAGGAACCATTGCCCTTCTCAGCAGGAAGCAGTTACTGAAGACTGACCAATCTTTCTCATCACCATAAATGGTTCAGGGATGGAAGTCTCTCAGGGTGGAATAAGACAGGCTAGTAAACCAGAACAAACAGGATAAGAAAACTGAGACATAGTTAGATGGCCAAGCAGTTTATAGCCACCTAGTAAATCTCAAAATCCTATCTTCCTTAATCAAGAACACTTAAGAGTAAATGGTTTCCACTTCTCACCAACCAGATGGTAAATAGCTAAAATCATCCTACTCAGGAAGACAGAAAACAGAAATCCAGTTAATCCCTTTTGTGCCAACCATACCCATGGACAGATGAAGTTAGGGTAATAAATCTCATTTTGGTGCATCAGCATAAAGCTGAGACACATTCTATTGAGATCCTCCCCTAAGCTCGCCCCTATACTTCCAGCCTTTAAAACCCTCTAGACCAGTGGTTCTCAACCTTTCTAATGCCACAACCCTTTAATACAGTTCCTCATGTTGTGGTGACCCCCAAGCATAAAATTATTTTCGTTGCTACTTCATAACTGTAATTTTGCTACTATTAATGAATCGTAATGTAAATATCTGTGGCTCTACAGCAGTGGTTCTCAACCTGTGGGTTGTGACCCACAGGTTAAGAACTGCTAGCAGGGTCACCTAAGACCATCGGAAAACACAGATATTTACATTACAATTCATTAACAGTAGCAAAATTACAGTTATGAAGTAGCAACGACAATAAATTTTATGGTTGGGGGTCACCACAACATGAGGAACTGTATTAAAGGGTCGCGGCATTAGAAAGGTTGAGAACCACTGCTCTAGACAAAGGACCCAGCAGGAGCTCAGTCTCTCAGGAGCACACCCCAAACTTTCCCTTCTCCTTCTTCTTCCCCCTAGGCACATTACCCCTGCCTTTTTCTCTCCTAAGCTCCAAGGGCCAATCTTCAGCCTCTGTAACTTGTTTCCTGAGCCTACACAGTCCAGCTGGCTCATTTCTACAACCTCTGTAACTTTCTAAATAAACTTTCTCTTATAAGTTGAAAACAAACAAACATTAATACACTTGGACTGAAAGGGAAAGAGACATTTAAAAATAAAGAGTGGCCTCAAAGCCATTAGCCATCCATGAGTGTGACGCAGACTGAGAAATCTGGGCAGCTGCAAAGAATGCAACTGTGCATAGCACTCTCCTGACGCCTGACATTTTATTCGGGTGTATGGAGAGCACAACACTTTTAATTTTACTTCATGGTTTTGTAGATCAATAGAAACTACATGTAAAAACCCACCCCTGTACCTGCATCAACTGGTATACATGAAAATATTCTTGATTTGAGTATGATGGCTAATGAGGAAAATCTTCATGACTTATAGGGAGAAAGATACTTTTACATGCGAGAGTTATGCAAATAATTATGGCTAGTGGGCACAATGTTGCAGATTAAAGAGAATTATAAATTCTTTGTCACTTCCCTTGCTGAAATGTGTGGTCTATTTCTCTACCCACTAGAATCTGAACTGCGCAACTGGATCCGTGACAGTTCAGTAGAACGCCGTGAAAATGACTCTGCAACAATTTCAGCTGACTTGTTTTTTTTCTTAAGATAGAAAGATTTTCCTTATAAATGACCCCAACCATATTTCTTTAGATTCAGGAGTTTTTGAACTCAAATACTCAGGAGAAAACAAGTTAAGATTGCATTATCCTGCAACTCATTACCAGTAACATATTGCAAAGCAAGAGAGTTTGGAAGAAGGATGGAAGGGAAGGGAAGTGAGGGCAGGAAGATAAAGAAAAGGAATTCAGTGGATTTCTTGGGAATTATCAAGTCCTGGCAAGCACAGCTCCTTTCTGCAGATTATTTTCTAAGCGTGTACACAATGGAACCAAAACGGAGAATCCCTTGAGAACCTGAAGAGGTGCAACATTAAAAGCTATGACTATCCCGTAGTAAGTGTTCCAGCCTTCAGTTGCCAGCCTCTTCCTCTCCCTGTTCCCAAGAGTTAGAGGGATGAAAAAGTCTTCCCAGTGATGGTCTTCATTTCTTTCTTCTTGGCATCTGGGTGAGCAGGTTCAGCACCTTGAGGAAGTCGGATGTTGTTGCCTGCATACATGTGAGCATACAGGCCTTAGGGCACTTGATGTGGTAGTCCGCAATCTGTGCATCAGGTTGATGGTGTTGTCTGGAATGCAGGCATTGGTGTGGCGAGGGAACAGCATGAAGGTGATATAGCCAATGCTATCACCCATGGCAGCATCAGTGTCTTTCAGCTCCAGAGGAGGGTCCACGTGGCTATTCAAGTTCTGTGTCTTTCTTCTTTAAATCTAGCCAGCCATGTTGGGGAAAAAAGCCCACATAACCATGTGAATGAGAATTTAGACTCCAGATAATAGGTCCCAGCTTCTAGCCAACAACCAGCTAGGTTACAATTAGCCCCAGTGCAGTTGCTCCTCCCCAACCAGGAGGTAAATAGTGAAGTTGCTATACATAGAATAGAGATGAGCTGTCTCCACTGAGCATTGCTCAACTAAAACAATGAAAGAGATCAACAGCAAACCAATTTGTTTTAAAACTTAGTATTTAGAGAAGAATATGTGCATCAGTAAATAACCAAAATGCTAGTTCTCACCTCATTCTTTTTTATGACAGTGACAGCAAACAATGTAGGTTAGAATAAATTAGAATGAAAAATAAATATTTTCATCAGAATTTTAAAAATAAATAACGAGTGATTGAAATAATTTTGATATTTGCTACATGCCACAAATATATATTTCCCTCTTTCTTAAATTGGGATTGCTTTAAAAACCCAGTTACTTTCATTAATTTGATATTCATTTAGTGTGATGATCTTTTGAATTTTTCACTATAGTAAAATTTAATGATATTTTTATATTAAATCCACATTTATGCTTAAAAATGAAAATTCATATTACTTTCCACCTGGTTATCATTAAATTGTTGTGACAAAATTTACCTTGAAATAAGGCCTTGAATAATAAATTCTAATGTTTTCCTGGCTATTGTTACTTGTACTTGATGGTATTCTCTGACAATTTACATATTTGCGTTTATCTGTCCTAATTTACTCTCATTATAATTTAATGAATTCTTTATTTTTACATATAGTATGCCATCTAGTGACAAAAAATTAAATATAAAGCATATTTTAAGGCACTTTAAGGAAAAGTTGTATGATAATTTGAACTTGTTTTATTTAGTATAAAAATAAATTATAGCTTTATATTTTCTTTTAAAAATTATTTTCAAATTTAGAAAACCATTTAAAATGTCATCACCTTTAACAAACTCTATGTCATATATATCTAATATATACATTATTATTGAAATTCAATTCTACTGTAAGGAAAATGAGCTGATGTTTAGTATTATCTACCAAAAATAATCATATTTTTGTACTTTAATCTGGACAAAAATTCTTATCATTTAAATATAATATTCTGTTTATATTTTGTATTATAGCTCATTAATTTATTCATTTAGCAATTAACAAAAACATGTAACACTTTGTGTCTTTCATATTTTCTTTATATTCAAAAAAACAGCAGATTTTTTCCAGGTAAGTATATCCTTAATATTAATACATGCAAACATATTATATTCTAAATATAAAACATTATTTTCATAGTTCTCATATTGCTTATCTGGACCATTGTATAGATGCAGGAATTGAGATTTAGAAGGACTATGTGACATGTCCCTGATAAAAAATGGCAAAGCTAGTGCTTGAAAAGAGGTGTTCACATACAAAAATCAAAATTAAAACTCTACTGAGGTAATAACATTTCAAATATACAATATACTCTGATATTGACAGAGTTGGTGGCTAATGCTTTTGTTTTTTTCTTCTACCTTATAATACTAAGCGTCTCATTCATTTTCCTAAGCTTGATAATTTTTCAGATACAACTACAAAAAAATATGGACATCCTATAGCTATTTCACCTAAATTACTCTTTGGCAAGAAATTTATGAGATTAAGCAATTTAGACCAGAATTTAAAACATTTTTCAACTACTTTGATATTCTAATCAAAACTTTAGAAACTTTCTCCAAAAACACTCATTCTTCTAAAGCCCAGCCTATCAAAGTGATCATTAGGGAAATTTGACCTTAAGGATTATCTACGTATTCATAAATATCCTAAAGAATTAATTAATTAAATTCATGATTGGAACTGGTTTGTTTGAAAGAGGGCCTAGAATAAAAAGTTACTTAGCTTTTGAATATAAAGCTTTATAAAAATAAAATATTTTTATATTCCTTATTCTTTGCATTTATTAAATAAAGAAGTAGGATCTGGTCATAGAGTTTAACAAAAGGGAATTCCCAACCAGATACTTAAAGGATAGAAGGAAATACCCCCAGACTTGGTCCCGGGAGTTCTTATGGGGAAAAAAACCACAGATGCAAAAGCAAGAACCTAGGTATATATCTTAAACTGACTTGCATAGACTTCAAACCTGAAAGTAAACGTATTTTATACATCTTTGGACACTTCATATTTAAAATTTAGGAAGGCTATATTCCTCAGAATGCTCTTTTCTAACATCAGTGACCTCCAGTAAAGAAAAGTAGGAAGATTAGTATTGTTATTTGGCAAGAGGGATTAGCTGGCATTCTTGAATATCCTTCAATCTCCATTTAGCATGGTGAGATCCCTCAGAATCTCTACATGACATACCTTGCTCTTTAGAGTCAAGACAAGTAACCAAACTGAGAGCCTAGAAGACCTCTACCACTGTGCTATAGTAGAAAGGTGAAAGTCACTGTGAAATGATAGTTGAAGACAACTCTGAAAAGAATCCAAATGTAGAATGTGTATGGTGAATGACAAGGATCCAATTTCTTTCTTTTGCATGTAGATGTACAGCTTTCTCAACATCATTTGTTGAAAATACTATTATCTCCCCATTGAGTATTATTAGCACTCTTGTAGGTTTTCTATGCTGCTACTTTGGTCTATATATCTATTTTTTATGGCAGTACAATGCTGTTTTAATGAGTGTTAACAAGGATGTGGAAAAACTGACCCTTATGCACTCTTGGTGAAAATAGAAAATGGTATAGCTACTAGGAAAAACAACATGGTGATTCCTCAAAAATTAAAAATAGAACTACCATGTGACCCCAAAATCCAACCTCTGGGTATATATGTAAAAGAATGAAAACCAGGATCACAAAGAGTTACCTGAACTCTAATGTTCATTGCAGCCAGTATTGTTCAATGTCCATCAATAGATGGATGGATTAAGAAAATGTAGCATATAAGCACAATAAAATATTACTCAATATTTAATATGGAGATCCTATCACATATGTAAAATGGATGAACCTGGAGGGTATTATGCTAAGTGAAATTGGAACATGTATAAAGTTTTAATCATGCAAGATAAAGAAGTTCTAGAGATCTGCTTATAGTTAACAATATGACATAGTGCTTATCTATACTAATAAAGGGTAATATGCTAATTAGACCAGGAGACCTTCAGGACATCCTTCAGGACAAAGCCACTGTGGTAGGGCCAAGGCAGAGGCGGTTAGGGGCAATGAGGCTGGGAGGGGAGGGCAGTTGGGGGCAAGCAGGCTGGCAGGGGGGGCAGTTGGGGGTGATCATGCCATAAGGGGGGCAGTTGGGGGTGAGCTTGGTGGGGGAGGGACAGGTGGGGGCGAGCAGGCTGGTGGGGGAGGCAGTGGGGGGTGAGCAGACTGGCAGGGGGGGACAGTTGGGAGCGAGCAGGTCAGCAGGGGTGGGAAGTTGGGAGAGATCAGGCCAGTGGGAGGGACAGTTGGGGCAAGCTGGCTGGCGGGGGGGGGGGGGGCAGGGGGGGGTGAGCAGGCCAGCGGGGGAGGCAGTTGGAGGCAAGCTGGCCAGTGGGGGATGGCAGTTGGGGGTGAGCTGGCCGGCGGGGGGGGGTAGTTGGGGGCAAGCTGGCTGGCAGGGGGGGTAGTTGGGGGTGAGCAGGCCAATGGGGGGGGCAGTTGGGGACAAGCAGGTCCAGGTCAGTGCGGGGGGAGCAATTGGGAGAGATCAGGCTGGCAGAAGGGACAGTTGGGGACAAGCTGACCAGCAGGGGGAGAGTAGGTGGGGCAAGCTGGCTGGCGGGGGGGGGGAGTTGGGGATGAGCTGGCAGGCAGGGGGGTTGTTGGGGGCAAGCAGGTCAGTGGGAGGGGGAGAAGTTGGGGGTGAGCAGGCCAGCGGGGGCGGGCAATTGGGAGTGAGCTGGCCAGTGGTGGGGGGACAGTTGGGGGCGAGCAGGTCAGCCAGGGGGGCAGTTGGGGGTGAGCTGGCCAGTGGAGGATGGCAGTAGGGGGTGAGCAGGCTTGCAGAGGGAGCAATTGGGGACAAGCAGGCTGATGAGGGGGGCATTTGGGGGCAAGCTGGCTGGCAGGGGCAGACAGTTGGGAGCGAGCAGACCAGAAGTGGGGGCAGTTGGGGGCAAGCAGGCCAGTGGAAGGGAAGTTGGGAGTGAGCAGGCCAGCAGGGGGAGGGCAGGTGGAGGCTAGCCAGCCGGCAGGGGGGGGGGGGGCAAGTGGGGGCAATCAGGCTGGCGGGGGGGGGCAAGTTGGGGGTGATCAGGTTGGCGGTGGGGGCAGTTGGGGGTGATCAGTCCAGAAGGGGGGAAGTTGGGGTTGATCAGGCCAGCAGGCAGAGTGGTTAGGGACAATCAGGCAAGCAGCAGGTGAGTGGTTAGGAGCCTGCAGTCCCAGATTGCAAGGAGGATGTCCAACTGCCAGTTTAGGCCCAAACTGGCAGTTGGACATCCCCAGAGGGGTCCCAGATTGGAGAGGGTGCAGGCCAGGCTGAGGAACCACCTCCTCTGTGCATGAATTTCGTGCACAAGGCCACTAGTAGTTAATAATACTGTATTGTACTCAAAATTTATTAAGTGGGTAGAACTTACGTTAAGTGTTCTTGCTACAATAGAGAAAATTACACTATTAAGTACTAGCCAAATTGCAATAAGTATCTAAATTGATGTCCACAGCTCCAATGAATTTTCTTCCCATGAGATGCTCAGAAACAGCCTTATATAATGTTTTAAGGGTACTTTTCAACAAGTTCTAAAGTAGAACATTAATGAATTAATATTAACTGATTTGTATATTTTTTTAATATATAATTTTAAGTGTTTTCCTCATATTGTTTATTATAAGACTAGAGGCCCAGTGCATGATCCTTCTGAGGCAGTAGTACCATTTTCCCCATCTTATGGGTGGAAAAACTGAAGCAGGCCCTAACCGGTTTGGCTCAGTGGATAGAGCGTCGGCCTTCGGACTGGAAGGTCCCAGGTTCAATTCCGGTCAAGGGCATGTACCTTTGTTGCGGGCACATCCCTAGTGGGGGATGTGCAGGAGGCAGCTGATCGATGTTTCTCTCTCATCGATGTTTCTAACTCTCTGTCCCTCTCTCTTCCTCTCTGTAAAAACTCAATAAAACATATTTATAAAAAAAAAAAATTGAAGTAGGAGAAGTTAAGTAATTAGCTTTGTCACATAGTTATAAGTGTCAGGATGATGCAGTGTCATCGCTGCATCATCCTGTTTTTTTTCAGTGTTAGAGTAGCCTTGCCAGGTTTTAATTTTTAAATCTAAGAGACTGTTCCCAATATATAGGGTAGGGTCCCTCGGCCTGGCCGGTGATTAGGGCCATCTGTGAAGCAACCGACGGGTGGGGAGATTGGGGGGCCCCCCGCTGGTACCCGCCTTGGCTGGCGGCCTGGTGCCGCCCACCAGCTGGCCCCACCCCCAAATCGCTGCCACAGGTTGCCTCCTTCTTGAGGAGCAGAGGCTCAACGCAGGAGCTGCCCCCGACTGATCAGTGTGTGTCATAGCGACCAGTTATTCCGCAGGTGGTTCCACCGTTCGGTCAATTTGCATATTAGGGTTTTATTATATAGGATAAGGGTTTTCTATATGCCAATCATTGTTTAAGTACTTTAAATACATTAAATAGAAACTATTATGAAATAGATATTATTATAATGCCTATTTCAGAAATAAGTTTATTGATACACTGAGAGGTTAAGCAGTTTGTCTAAAATTATGTTGCTAATACATAGAAGATCCAGACATTGTATGTGGCTTCAAACTCCATATTATTTGAAACTACACTATATTGCCTCTGCCCAGGGATGGGAATGAACCAAACACATCTTAGAGCACACTAACCCAAAAGAACTTAGAGGAGATATAAATATCTCCTCAACAGTTAGTCAGTAACCTTTTCTTCATAACTATCCAAATTTTTAGGTTATGCTTTTCCAGAAATTTAGTGCAACCTGTAGCTCAGACTAAACAAAAACTGCAGTAATTCAGAATCTCATCCCCTGACAATCATTATTCATTTAGGTATCGATATATGACAAAATCGAGAAAATGAGACATGAGAAGATATTATGTGGGAACTTGTAAAAAAAGTCTTTATTTTTTTTCAGTTTTTAAAAGCAAAATTATATTGTTTCCTTTAGCAAGATTGCCAAGTTCAGCAAATAAAATACAGGATTAGTTAAATTTGAATTTTGGTAAACAATGAATAATTTTGCATAGGACTTATACTAAAAAAAAAAAAATGCTGTTTGTCAGAAATTCAAATTTAACTGGTTGTCCTGCATTTCATCTGGAGATCTTACCCTTCAGTTAGTTACAGAATAATGAAGATCTGGGAGCTCTAGGCAGACAGCTTGTAATCATAATGGGAAGTCAGTCCTTCAGGTGAAATAGCCAATAATAACAGAGAGATAATGATGACGTATTTTAATTACTGACACAAAACAACCTCCAAGCCTACCTTACCGCCTATTTTTCACTAGACTAGCTACATATCCCATTAGTGCTTTAGCTAAGTTAACTTGAATATTATCTATATATATAAAGGCCAAGAGACCAGAATGACAGAACGGCCAGAACAACTGGAATGACCAGTCGCTATGACGCATACTGCGGTGGCCAACAGGCCCGACTGGGGCCCCGATCAGCCCCCCCAACCTCCCACGGCCCCTCCCCTGGCCAGCACAGCCCCTGATCGACCCCCCCCCCAACCCCAATTGGAGTCAGGGCCGGCCAGCCAACTGCCCATGGCCCCTCCCCCTGGCCAGCCTGGTCCCGATTGGCCCTCATCGGGGTTGGCTGGCCGGACCCCACTTGTGCATGAATTCATGCACCAGGCCTCTAGTGCTACTATAATCAAATATACATACTCTCATAAACAGTAAAGAACTACCACGGAACATTACTGTTATCATAAAGTAGTTGCTGTTCTCCTAAACATGCTTCGCCATTTAAAATTTACATGCCTCAACACATGAAAAGGTTTGGAATCACCAAACATGTTAACCAATAAATATCCTAAGCTGTAAAATAAATTAAAAGTCTTTGAGGGGGTCTTAAAGTGTTGAAGACCAAGATGCAAATGCAGGTAGCAACTCAGCTATGCTCTGGGGAGAACAAAGAAAGGCAGGGTTTATAAAGGCAAAATTTAACAAAGAAATGTAATTTTTTTCATGCATAATGAAGGATCCTGGCTAGGTTAGCAGGGATTGGTTAATTCCAATATGCGAATGAGAAACACACAAACTGAAAGGAGGAAGTAAAGTCCATAAGTGTCCACACAGGAGTTGTTGTTCTAAGATGTTTGGAACTTCAGGATGTGTATGGTTTGACCTTGTGCTGAGTTTAGCAACAGATTTAGCAACTTAATAGCAGCTCTGAGAGATGAAACACAAGATGTGCATAGCCCTCACTTACTTAATAGCTTCTATTTTAAGTGACTCACTTAGCAATGTGTATTATTTTTTATCTATGTATTCTTTACGTTATAACAATATGTCATATCTTTGCTTTGATTCGTAAGACCTGAAAGTTCAACAACAGGCTGAAGGGGTAATAAAAACTCTATTTTATATCATGCAGGGAACATCACAAATCAGTGACAAAGCTAACAATGAACAAACACAATACCTTGATGTCAGATTATGTACAATTTGTTCCTTCACTGCACGTGAATGACCTGGTATTTTGGTTGTTATCATTGTTCTTTCCAGCAAATCACCTCTTGAGTGCATCTCTCACTGTTTGTGTTAAGTCTGTTGTTCAATTGCTATCTTCATTATCAGCTCATTATCTCACTGATGGAATGACGTTTCCATGGTGATACTGGAATGAGCCTTCATAAAGACATTGACCTACTTAGGTTTTGGTTAAAATCAGGAAAACTAGGCACCAATACTCCCTATAAAAGGTGGTACCCTTTTATAGGTGTGAGATGCATTTTTGAGAAGGAATTTTAGAGGTAATAGAGATGAATATATAGTAAGTAGGTTGAGTAAAGAAACTCAGGAGAACATTTTATTCAAAAAAGCAGCTTTGTTTCAACATATATTGAAAGCAGTCAACATAGAAAAAGACTTGTAAATACATGTAGCAAATTACACATCTTTTCTTTAAGTGCAATCTTATTTTTCTCCATATTTACATTTTCCCCTCTATAAACCCACTTAATTTATTTTTTCTTCCCAAAAGAAATTTGTATTTGGTGGATTTTATCATGAACACTGCTCTAAAACTAGATTTAAACACCAACAATCTCTACTCTGTATCCATAAATCTCTTCTAGTTGCTCACCTTTCTTGACCTAAAAATCAAACTTTACCTTGAATTCATTATTACTCAACATTGACTTTTTCCTAGATCATTTCAATAGTAGCTGTACTTTTCTCATCAGCTTCTCCTTTGTGACAGTTAACTTATTCACAATTGAATGTATAGCCTTTTTTCTATAGCCTTTCTTTACACAGCAGTTGAAAGCATTCTTATACATATGTGGTAGATTTTATTATTCTTTTCTCATATAAGAGTACGTATTTTCCGGTGTATAATACGACTTTTTAACCCAGGAAAATCTTCTATACGCCCAGTTGTTTTATACGCCGGAAAATACGGTATATATGACCCATAATAAGGTACATTGAATATTCTTAAAATCTAAGATGAAATAATTAGGTAAACATACATAAGCTGGAAAAGCACAGAGCTATTGCCAATGAAAAGAAAATAGTAGAATCCAATCTGGCTTTGAGCAGCAGTATAAATGAACATTTTACATCTATACATATAAAAGCCTATCTATACATATAAAAGCCTAAGTGATCATTAAGATCGGTCAACCAAACAACTGGTCGACTTGTCGCTATGATGCACACTGACCACCCGAGGGCAGAAGCTCAACACAGGAGCTGCCCCCTGGTGGTCAGTGCACTTCCACAGTCAATCTCCCACTGCTGGCCAACCTCCTGCAGTCCCACCCCCCAGCCAACCTCCCACGGTCCCTCTACCAGGACTGGGTGAGATGGCCCCCAATCAGCCTTGATTGGCCCCAATAGCCGGCCAGGCTGAGGGACCCCACCCGTGCACAAATTTGTACTCCGGTCCTCTAGGTGGTGAATAAATAATGCGATATACACACATGGTAAAATGTTAAAAATCCCTCTTCAAAAGTAATACACTAACATTATATATGTGCCCAAAGTATTTTATGTATGCATGTGTCTGCACACACCTTATACTACACACACACATACATACATATCTACATACTATAGATATGTCTATCTGTATATATCATACACTCAAATATATATATGAATACAAATATAAAAAATATGAATATGATACATAGTATTAAATTGAAAAATTTTAACCTATCATGAATTATCACATATTTTATCACAAGAAATATGTTGAAACAACCATTTTATTAAAAATTAATTGAAAACATATAAAAAAATCCATGAAGGATAGCTAATACATTGACAAGAATGATAAACTTTGAGGTTTATTTAAAAAAACAGGCTTCTTAAAAAAAAAATGTTGGAAAAACATTGTTTTGTGAATATCCTGCAGTGACATCTGTTTTTCTTCAAAAGATAAATGTTAAATAGACTGTAACACATAAAAACAATCCAGTGTTAGGAGGAGCGTTGATAATTGTTAGGAATCTATCACTTGCTACTCTTCATATGAACCTTCTGAATATTCCAGAAAAAGAGAAACTCATACAAAGATGAATAAAAACAAAAAAGAAATTAGATGGATGGATAGATAGATAGATAGATAGATGGATGATAGATAGATCAAATATGTTATAATATTTACTAATAAAAAACATAAATGTCAGAGAATACACTACCTTAAATATGTTACCATTGAGGATGTACGACTGCATATAATTGTGAATTTAAAAGAATACATAATGAAGCAATTATCAAAATAAAAATGAATGAGTGAGACACAGAAAATGTCAAGGGAAGCAAAACAAGTAGCAGAATGAAATAGTTCAAGAAAAAGACTGAGAAATAAAATAAAGCCACTACAGAAATAAAAGCCAATTGAAAAGCATTGTTATCGGTGGAAGTGGAGTTCATGGGGTTTTTCGAGGAAAAGAATTTCTTGAGACCCCCATGGGAATGTGGGATTTTGTGGAAAGCTTTACAGATGATGTAAAAGTAAGGGGGTTCCCGTCCAAGGTCTCCTCTTTATCCCCATTGCCATGGAAAAAGTCAAATCTTATGTTCAGCAGGACCAGAATTAAGGCACCAACCAGAATTTCTGCTGCCTATCAAAGTGCAATCCAGGCTATCACCTGGCTAGTTTAGGTGTGTTCCCAGCTGCAATCCATTGCAGGTGGGGTCCACATGGCCATTCGCGTGCTTAAGGCCCCTGCCTATGGAGAGAGAACAGGCAAGTCCTCAGGCCAACGTGGGTCAAGGAGCAAGAGAGAACAAGCAAGCAAGGGCAAGCTCGGGCTAGAGAGAGGGAATTCTTTGTCTGGGGACTTTAATTTTCCAAGATTTCATGTGCTTCCAGTGATCCATACTTGTAGCCAATCCACTGTTCCCCGAGCTAGACCCACAGGCAAGCATTTCCCTTCATTACCCTGATTTCACTGGGAATCTGCCCATCTCCCCCTTTGTTCCATCCCTCCCCCCATTGATCTGCAGGGAATGGGCCAGTGGTTCCCTGTGGGGCCTGATGCTGAAGCTTTCTGGCAAAGCTGCCTGGATGACCATGCTTATAATGTCTGTCCTCCCCTTTGCTCTCTTCCTATTATTAATGTTAATAAACTAGCTTATTATGCCAATAACAACATAAGGGAAGAATAATCACTGCTGAAAATACAGTAAGAACAGAGCTCAGAATAGCATACCAATTAAGTAAAATGAAGAAAAATTAAACATGATCAGAAAGAAAATGACAAACTAGCAAAGGGTCATCAGTATGCACATTACATGTATCTTTGAGGAGAGAATTATAATAATTAAACATAAAATTTAACCAGATATGAAAACTCTATATAGTTTAAATTAAAAAGTTAAAAAGTGCACATCTTCAAAGAAATCAGAGGGACAACTTCTCAGAAAAATTAAATATTGATACCTCTGTCATTCCAGCAATTCCTTTTCTGAGAATTGTATCCTGGAATTGAAATAACAATATATAAGAATAAATTACAAGCATATTTTTGAAATATTTTTCACTAAGACTATAAACTAGAATCAAAGTCACTACTAATAAATAAAAGTATGTATTTTTGTGTAAATAAAAAATTGTTTTAAATATTTAAAAATAATGAATTTGCTGTATATCAGATTACATTTAATGATATCCACCACAAATTGCTGAAGGAGAGAAGCTTGATACAAAATAGCATATAACATTTTACTTTTATACAACTTATAATAAACTAAAAAATGCACATGCTCTACATGTGTAGGGATTTTTCCTCTTTTATCTGTATTTTGTATTTTTCTAGTTGTTTCAAAAACAACTGCTTTTGAAAAAGATAAAAAGTTATTTTTGAAGACATAATGGCTTCCAATTCATTGTGCATGCATGCATATTCATACACATACAAGAAAAAGACCACCCAATTTTGTATGTATCATTAATTATACATTCTTTTAGCAAGATGTTTTTTTCCTTACAATTTGTCTTTACAAATTAGAAATTTTAACATTAAACATTTCTATTCATTAACAAAGTAAATGTTAATTCTAATACTCTATGAAAAATACAATCAAAAGAGAATATAAATTTGAATAAAGTATTTCATATTTATAATACCAGATGAAGCTAGTATTTTTTTTTTTTTTTACTTTTGGTTCGTTTTCCTTTCTGATGTCAAAAGACAGCAAAATAAAAGCTGCAATATTTGCAAAAAAATCAGAGTTAATGGCATTCTGAGGTAAGCCTTTCAGATGAACAAGGTGCTTTAATGAAGGTGATTTCTTCAGGTGGAAACTGTGTTTAACTTCAGTTCACCTTTTCATTATTGTCTCTCTCTAGTTACTTTTTAACTAATCTAATGAACCACTATATAATCAAGGAGCATTTCTAAAGCATGAGTAATTAAATTGGGTCATGGGTTAATAACAAGAAGTAAACTTCATTTACATATTTGTTTCTCAGAAAAGAAAGGGTGGGTATTGAATTTGAAAGTCTAACCTTATATCTTAATTTAGCTAGTAACTGTAGTGGTGCTGAAGGGAGACAATGGATCCTTTTAATAAACACCATTGTTTATTCAAGCAATTGAATACTTTGGTGAAATAATTTATGCACAGAATCAAGTAGTGTCTCTTCATTGAAATTTGACAAGTGTAATAATAACATAAACTACCTTCATAACTATAGATAGCTGGTAGATAACTTGATCACCATTGTAACCACAGTGTCTCATATATTATTGGAAGAGAGCTATTGACAAGAAAACAGAGTCAATCACTAATATTATTTCCCCTCCAGTTTTATTGTGATATAATTCATTTACATCACTGTGTAAGTGTAAGGTGTACAGCATAATGGTTTGACTTACATATATTGTGAAATGATTACTGGAATAAGTTTAGCATCCATCATCTTGTATGGATACAATAAAAAGAGAAAGCAAAAGAACAAAGAAAATAATTATTTCCCTTGTGATGAAGGAATTGTTACTCTCTTAACAATTTTCAAATACATCATACAGATATGTTACCAATAGTTATCATGTTGTATATCGCCAGCATTTTTTCTTTTTAAATTTTATTATTTAAAGAATTTTTATTGATTGTTTAGAGAGAGAAAATGAGAGGGAAACATCAATTGGCTGCCTCCTGCAACCCCCACACTGGGAATCCAGCCAGCAACCTGGGTATGTGCTCTGACCAGGAATGAACCTGGTGCACAGGACGATACCCAACCAACTGAGCCACACCAGACAGGGCTCCCCAGTATTTATTTATTCTGTAACTGGAAGGTTGTATCTTAATACCAACTTTCTCCATTAATATTATTTTTTTGAATATTTTTATTGATTTTTTTACAGAGAGGAAGAGAGAGGGATAGAGAATTAGAAACATCGATGAGAGACAAACATCGATCAGCTGCCTCCTGCACGCCTCCTACCGGGGATGTGCCCGCAACTAAGGTACATGCCCTTGACCGGAATCGAACCTGGGACCTTTTAGTCCACAGGCCGATGTTCTATCCACTGAGCCAAACCGGTTAGGGCTAATATTCTTATTATATGGATTACAATTCTTATTGAAAGTGAATTGTCCAGTACAGCAGCATGGCTCAGTGGTTGAGCATCAACCTGTAAACAAGGAGGTCAAGGTTTCATTTTCAGTCAGGGCACATTGCCAGAGTTTCAGGCTGATCAGTGATTCTCTCTCATCATTGATGTCTCTCTCTCTCTCTCTCTCTCTCTTTCTCTCTCTCTCTCTCTCTCTCTCTCTCTCTCTCTCTCTTCCTCTCTGAGGTCAATAAAAATATTTTTTTAAAAAAAGTTACAAGGACACAATTTCACCTCAACACCAGTGAATGAATTTCTAATATATTATTTGTGTTAAAAGAAACTTCATATTATAAGAAAAAGTGAATTGTTAAAAAGAAAATAAATATATACATATATATACTAGTACCTGTAGAAGAGTTTAAATCCATGATATCCAAATTCCAAGTTATCTTTATATTTTTCTCATATAAAAATGCCACATTATTGATCTTTGGAAATTAGAATTTTAGTGAATAAGAGAATTCAGCAAGTCAAAATTATGAAGTAGATTTTTCCTCCAAATGTAGAAGTGCCTAATAAGTAATGTAAAATAATTAATAGATTTTACTAAATCTTGCCAAATAGTGTGAGATTTCGATCATAGTATAATCATGAGATATGAAAGATAAAATGAAATAGCATCAGGTGTCTGGGATAGGGTAGTTGTTTTGTCGTATTTGTAATCAACCTTCAAACACTAATTTATCAGTCAATTTTATGCTATGCTAGATAAATCAGCAATAATATTGGCAATGGATAATACATATTTTATCTACTTCAACTCCAACTATGATATTGAAATTTAGGATAAATATAAATGAATAAAAATCTGGAGATTAAAATTATTAAACATTAATTTTCTAACTTACTGGATTAATTTTTGGTAGTTACCATTATCTTTCATATTTATTCTTTTTAAGACAAATCTTTATGGTTGAAAGTATTACAAATGTCCCCTTTGTTTCCCATTGACTCCTTCTAGCCCACACCTGCCCCAGGACTTCACCACAGTATTGTCTGTGTCCGTGGGTTATGCACACTGATATAACTATCCACCTGAAATATGTGCCATCATGACTAACCTCCTGGATAGATGTGTCTAAACTATATCTGAGGGTTTTTGGTACTTTTTATTTATGGCTTTTATTTATAAATAATCATTTGTATTCCTTAAATAAAATGCTACTATTTTCAAATAAAATGTTTCTGCATTTTCCGCTTTTGTATCAGCCATTGTGAATATGCAATTTCATAGAATATTTTGAAAGGAGATTATTTTCAATTTGGAAAGACAGTCACTGATCCATTATTTATGCACTTTTAAACTTTTAGTTTTGGTGTAGTATTAGCATTCTGCTAAAAAATACTTATTGATAGCCTTGCCCCTATCAAATGTTTGTTGCAAAAAATTTTATATTTGCTTGCTTTCACATTTCATAGCTCATCAAAACCCTAAAAGACAAAAATAAAATATATGTATGGATTTAAAAAAAAGTTATAAAGCATTAAAAATCCACATGAGTTATGATAAATAAATAGAAATAGAATAATACAGGGGATAGGACCTTATGTCAGCTATCTACCAAAGTGTTTATCAATTTCAAAATAGAATGGTATCAAAGTAGAGTATCAACTTATTTTTTTCATCTTGAAAGAGCATTAAATGTATACTTAAGTATATCTCCTAAGTAAGTGTAGTCTAGTGAGCAGAGGCTGCCTACAGATCAGAAGATTTGGAATACATGAATGACTGGTGAAACTTCCTTTTTTTCTTCGTTCTTAGCACTTATTTTTAAGTCTTTTTCTTTATCTTTTTTAGAATGCCTGATGCTATGAATACTAAATTTGTTGTAATCATGCAGTTGTTATAGTTAGAGAGTATGTATAATATGTAACTAATCAGACATTCTTCAACAAGTAGAGATAAAAATGGTTCTCTTTGGATCAGCATATATTCCTTTTCAGGCATTGTTGTTCACTAAATAATTGATATGGGCCTTACAGTAAAACAAATGCTTTTGCTTTTCTTTTATTATTCCCGTTTTCTAAAGCAACAATATATCTGCAAAGCAAAATTATTTTTGGAAAATAGTTATTCATTCTATAAGAAAAGAACAATTTAACTTTGATTTTATTCGTTTTTCAATGCAAACCCATATGCTCCCCATTAGCAGCCTAGAATTGTAATCATTTTTACTTTTTAGATTGATGCTTTTGGGGGTTATTGAAGGGGTGGAGGAGTTGTTTTCCTCCTGTATAGAATAAGCCAAATTTGCAAATAAGTTATCTCAGACCTTTCATTAACTATGGTACATTAAGTATGAGACACCACTCTGAGCAATTTTCTAAGAGGAGCTATTAAGAGTTATAACTTTAATTTTTTATACCCTTGGAGAAATATGCTTAATACGTTGTACAATCTAACTGATTTTTATCCAGAACATTAATTTCAAAAATAAGAGGTATGCAATAAACATATTAAAGAAAATAACACATGCTTATAGATGCAGCACTTGTTGAAAATGCTAAAATATTAAACCTTGAATGTTTTGTTTATTTAAGGACTCATAAGGAAATCACAAAGTTCAGATTTTAGTGTAAAATATAATTTAGCCTTTCAACTATTACCAGTGCTTTTAAAAATCTTTTATGGAACCTTGTTTCCCAAATGTTATATGTATACTAGAGGCCCTGTGCATGGACTTGTGCACCAGTGGGGTCCCTCGGCCTGGCCTGTATCCTCTCACAGTCCAGGACCCTTCAGGTGATGTCAGACTGTTGGTTTTGGCCTGATCCCCGCAGGCCAGGCGGAGGAACCCCACTGGTACACAAATCCAGGCACGGGCCTCTAGTATCCATATAAGATCTTTAGATAATCTCTTCCTGCCCTCCTCCCTCCCCCTTTTCTCTGAGATTCATCAGTCTGTTCCATGTTTCCATGCCTGTGCATTGAGAATCTGTCCCCTGGAGGTCAGTGCCCATCATAGCAACTGGTCAAACAATCAAAAATGGTCCCTTAGGCTTTTAAATATATAGATATATATCACTAAATAGCCGAAATCTTAAAATAGTGACTTTTGTTTGATAGTGAATAGTGACTTTTGTTTGATAGGTCAGGGCACATGCCTGGGTTACAGGCTGGTTCACCAGTGTGGGTCATGCAGGAGGCAGGTGATCAATGATTCTCATAAATGTTTATATCACTCTCTCCCTCTCCCTTCATCTCTGAAGTCAATAAAAATATATTTAAAAAATAGAATCTTGTTTCTACCATACCACACTAACTAAATATCATGAGAATATATGTGTACATGTTACTCTCAATCCTACCTAATAAAATAGTAATATGCAAATTGACCGCACCTCCGCTATGCCCAAGCCACGCCCACCAGCCAATCAGGGCGAGTATGCAAATTACCCAACAAAGATGGCAGTTAATTTGCATACGCTGAGGGAGGAAGGAGTGAAGACTGAAGACAACTTAGAAGGAAGACGGAGGAAAAGCGGAAAGCAAGGAGGCTGCCACAGGGAAAGCTCCAGAGGGGCGGGCGGCAGCGGCGCATGGGTGTAGGCGCAGCGGCCGCAGTGGCCGCTTGCAGGATTCTTCCTGCAAATGGGCTACTAGTCTTCACATAAAAATACAGCTTCAGAAAGTGATTGCTAAGAAGCAAGACCATAAGAGTTTCAGAAAACACCTTTTAGATCAGAGATACTGTCTCTCTGTTCCTGATCCATGATGGCCATGAGGCTTAACAATAAGCAAAATGGGTTAAAAACTATCTATGAAAGCAATTGTTAATTTTGGGTTATTGCTACCTCCAGCAACTATGAAACAGTAGGTTAGAGGTGGGTCCAGATTTTCTTCATAAAATAAAATTATCCATGTGTATCAAATACACATGCTTAATTAAAAACACTGGTCTAATTTATCCAAAATATTTATCGTACTATTTTTCCTAAGAGCAAGTAGATAGGTTTATTATTAATCAATAGACCTACTATGAGCTAGGATGAGTGATAAATGTTTTTTATCTGCATGACTTGTTAAATTTTCATAAGAACCTGATGATGTTGATAGTTCTATTTTATCAAAAAGTTTATGTAATTTCCCCAAGATCATAACAATCACAGGAACTCATGCAATGTTCTTAAATACCAGAATATACAGTTTAGAGTAGATATATAATAATGGGAAATAAATCATATTATGAGGTCAGCATTTTTATGGAAATACCTTTGGCTTTTTACTGGCAAAGAATCCTTCTGATTATTTTAGACATTTGAATTAAATACAATGCAAAATCAAATCAAAATTTAAACTTCTGAAAATTTCTGGTTTGTAAAACATTCCATTTTCTTTCAAATATTTCCAGTTAATTTTATTACTTAGAAGGAATGGGAAAATTTGTATTGATATTTTGGAATTGATTATGTACCTAAGTCTTCCCAATTACTTCTATGCTAAGCTCTGTGGAACATCTCCACATTCTTTAGGGAGCCATTCTCCTGTGACAGTTCTAGCAATCCAAAATAATGAGGATTATAAAAATTCATGCAAGCTTTTCAGTGTATCCTCTCCATTGTATTGTCTTGTTTGTTTAAAATTCTGCATTTTATTTATATAAGTAAATGAATTTATCACACTACTATAAAAGTTCCTTTTAATTATTCAACCTGATCCTCTTTGAATATCTGAAAGAACACAAATAACCATCTTTCCTGTTATAAAAGGAGAAACCCACGATTCATTCCCTTGTTAAATATTATTCTTATCAGGGCTTGCATTGAGCTTGGGTCAAAAATTGCTATCTTTAACTGCCAGTATTCATTATCCAGGATACAGTAAAAGATTTGCTTGGATAAATTTGATAAGGTTCTTCTCAGAGGGAAAAAAAAAAGGATAAGGTGTTATGCCTGAGAATATAGACTACATACAAAGTTAATTGAATCAACTCATCATACAATAAAGCAAGCACTCTGCTAGACAACACTGCATAGGGACAAAAAGAAGCACAGAATTGGCCCTTCCTTCAAATAACTTGAAAATAGTAGTGTAAATTTCTTAGCAATTCTTAAATATATAAACATCATTCAATCAAATCTTTATTGTTTATTTTGAAGAGAGATAATTACAGTGCAAAGTCTGTCCTTCTGTTAAGTCGTATGTATAAACATCTCTGGAAAATTTTCTTGGATCTTTCCATGGTATGCTGGTGCCTTACTGCATGTTCCTTCTTTACTTCATGTTATGAACTGCTAGGTTTTAAAATTACCTAATCATATTTTCTCAGACTCTAGGCCAAGAATTCTATTCTTTATTCTTAGATTTACATTGAGTGCCTGCCACATACAGATTGTACCTATTGCTTCTTTTCTCTATAAGTGCATTGCTATATCTTTATATAGAGGGTAGTGCCTGTCACATAACAGTACCTTAATTAAATACTGTTGACTGACAAAGACTGTAAAACATGTGCAAGAATATGCAGTGCTATTACTGCATTGTATTGACCACTCTATCATCTCTACTGCTTCTGTACTGGTCCAAGCATCATCATCTCTCAACTGTATTTTACTGCTACCGTACTACCTCCGAAAGTCAATTGACTCCAAAAGTCAGATTGATATTTTAAACTATAAATTCCCATATTCAAAATCCTCCACTACCTTTAAATTGTGCTATGAATCTTTAAGACTCTATACCAGACCTGCCTTAATCTTAATCATCGAACGCATTTCCTATCACTACTTTTATTCCCATTACATCCTTCCTTCCACACTACCTTGTTAGAACCTTAGACTCTTTTGGCACCCTCTCATCCAGGAACTCTCTTCTCCAAGATAATAATAAAAATGGTCAAACTCACTTCACGCATATTAAGTGCCAGCACTATTCTAAATGTTTTACATGCACTTAAACCTCACAATAATCTCATGGGAATATAGTATTAAAAACCCACTTTCCAAATAGGATATGGAGTAGTTAAGTGACTTGTCCAAGTTTATGTACTATTATCAATATTTATCTGAGTAGGCAAAATGGTATGTCAAAGAACTGCAAAATAATTCATGGATATACAATGTACAGCTGAGGGCATACAGTCAATAATGTCATAATACCATTGTATGGTGGCAGATAGTTTTTAGTCATATCTTGCTGATCACATTGTAAGGAATATAAATGTAGAATTGCTATGTTGCACACCCAACATAAATATAATATTGCATGCTAACTATATTTTTAAAACTTTAAAAATTAATATTATATGCTGCATTGAAATTTAAACTATTATTAAAATACTAGAGGCCCAGTGCATGAAATTCATGCACTTGGGGAAGGGGTCTCTCAGCCCAGCCTGTGCCTCTAGCAGTCTGGGAGCCCTCGGGGGATGTCCAACTGCCTGGAGGCAGGAGAAGCTACCGCCACTGCCGCTGTGTTTGAAAGCCGTGAGCACAGCTTCCGGCTGAGCGGCACTTCCCCTGAGGGAGCACACTGACCACCAGCTCCTGCATTGAGCATCTGCCCCCTAGTGGTCAGTGTGCATCATAGTAACTGGTCATTCTGGTCGTTCCGCCGTAAGGGTTAGTTAGGCTTTCATTATATAGACTAGAGGCCCATTGTAGGAAGATTCCTGCAATAGGGCTTCCTGCGGAGGTCTCTGCTGCCCAACCTGCTTCCCTCCCTTCTCCCCTGCCCCACCTGCTTGCTTCTCTGCAGCTTCGATCCCTTCTGAGGCTTCCTTCTACGTTGTCTTCAGTCTTCGCTCTGTGCCTGGATATGCAAATTAACTGCCATCTTGGTTGGGTTAATTCACTCCTGATTGGCTTGTGGGTGTGGCTTGTGGGCGTAGTGGAGGTATGGTCAATTTGCATGTTTCTCTTTTATTAGATAGGACTAGAGGCCCAGTGCGCAATATCACGTGAGACCTAGTCCTGTTGCACCAGTGGGACCCAGACTGACTCCCGCCATGCTGGGTGGGATGCAGAACCCAGAGTCAAGTCCCCGCCCAAACGTGCATGCCTTGCTGCTCACACAGCCTCCTGGTGACCAGTCTTTGGTTGTTCCACCATTACGGCATCATGACCACAGGTCTTTTATGATATAGATACTTGATATGATACCAAACCAGAGAAAGATGTGGTGGTGCAGAATTATTTCTGGATTTATTATCCTACCTAATAATAGACAAATATGCAAATTGACCATACCTTCGCTATGCCCATGATTGGCCAGGAGGTGGGGGGGTGGGACTCTGGGTGGCCGGGGTAGCTGATTGGGCCGGCGGGACGCTGAGCTGCGTCGCCAGCAGCAGCATGAGCTCAGCATCTGCGCCATGTCTGTGCTGCGGCACAGAAGGGGGCCTCTGGGGCAGCGAGCTGACGTCCCGCCACGCGGACCATCAAAAGCAGGGGAGCTGAGTGCCTGTCCGCTCAGGCAGCAGGCCTTTCAGAAGCCGGAGGCTTCTGAAACAATCGAAAGCAAAAGTGTGGGAGCTGGGTGCCTGTCCACTCAGGCACCAGCGATTGAAAGGAAAAGCGTGGGAGCTGGGTGCTTTTATAATTCTCTGTTTCTATTTATAGGAAATCTCAAGAACTTTTAACTTTCCTTCAAGATGGCATTTCAAAAATAATCACTGTAACCAGATATTTTTGTTATCAACACTTGCTAAAAAGTGAATACCGTTGCGATCATTTCCCAAAGTGATTTTAAGACCAGTTTATCCACACACTGTTACAGAACTAGTGTGCTAAAAAGCAGTGATGTCACAAACAAAAACCAGGATTTGACTGTTTGCTGGCCCTGAAAATCAGGATTTAGTGAATATTCATTTAAAAGATCGTGTTTTTTTAATCAAGATGATGCTTCCATAATGTGAAATTGTTTTAAGAGTTTTCTGTTAACATTAATTTTTATAGATATTTTTCTTCATTTGATAACCTTTGGTGATATATACCCTCCACATTTATGCCTTTTAGTGTGTGTGAGTTGCTATCTTGTGGGCATACATAATCCTAACATCTTACAGTTGACCTTTTTTTTTAATGTAAGATACGGTGTTCAGCAAGAAGATGTTTTCCGACCATTTTGTCACTTGGCTCTGCACAGAATCATCAAGAGATATATAAAGCTTCCACTCAGGGCTTAGAAGCATAATAATAGGAGCTATGATATACTGAAGTCTAAAACTCCAGAGTATGAAGCCTAAGTGATTTTCTCCAGTACATTAATCAAAGCACCATTGGCAACTAGAATTATATTGTTATTCATGTGAGGCACTCAAGATTCTTCCTAACTCCCTGGTGGCATTTATTTTAAAACTCTGAAGATAGCGACAGATAAAGGAAAACTTAGTTAAAAAATCAAATGAAATAAAAATGGTAAAATATTTCTGATCAGCCATATATTAAATTACTACTTGACTTTCAGAACCAAACATTAATGCCAAATATCCTGCCTATAATCTCTTGCAGAAATTTAAAAGTGGGGCTTTTTTTTTTGCTATCTCTTTATTACAGGCAATCCTCAGGTTACGTCGGACTCGACCTATGTCGTTTCGTGGTTACTTCGCTCTCTCCCATTTATTTATATATAAAATAAAGTTCCGTCATTTCGATGTATGTACATGTGTGCTTTATATTTTTTTTTATTATTTATTTACTACAAGTAAAGGTCAGGAATTGTTACTTTTCTTTTAATTTTTTTTTTTTTTTTTTTTTTTTTACTGTTTCACTTCATTGCTGCTGTGTATGTGCCCATGTGAGTGACTTAGGTGCTTATGTAGGTGGGTTCTGACTTATGGTGAAAATCACTTTACATCTCACCATAGGAATGGATCTCCAATGTAACCCGAGGACCTACTGTATATTAAAATTATGTTTATATTGTTATAAATTTTATAATGTTTTGTATATTTTATAATGCTTATAATTCCTCCAATAAATCAATAGAAAATGAATATCAAAACATTGGTCAATATCAAATATCACTGAATTCATTCATTCTCAACAAAAGGAATTAAAAGTTGAAAGAAATTATGGGCTCAGACACAAAAAAAGCACATATGTAAAAATCACAATGCATCAGACCATACAAAATTTACAGAACTAAAGGGTTGCTGCAAGATTGCACTTTAGTATTTTTCTGTTTGGAAACATAATAAGAAAGTTTAGGTGTTTTGAGTCATGTTTATTGAACCCACGGTACATTACTGAATCCTAACTGGGGTACCAGATTGCAATCCTTTGCTTCCAATGCACTAATTCTGAATTAAACGGACTAAATCCTGAAATCTGGAATTCTGCAGATCAGTCTGCATTTCTGTTTTATTTATACTTACTTATTGCTACTACAGCAAATTTAAACATTTAAGATTTCCAGGACAAAAGAAGGCTGGAATAAGGGCATTTTAAGTAATTAAATCAAACAATGTTATTGTGAGGATAAATGCAAATATGCATATGCCACCAGTCATTTGTTTAGGTAATAATAATAATAACTATAAATAAATAGCATTGGAAGAAATATTATCTCATCAAAGTTAAAAGCAATAGCAAATCCAGAGGTAATGGAGAGGTCTGTGCAACACTCTGTAGATGGCTTGACCATGTTAAGGAAAGTTTTAAGAAATTTCAATAGAACTAATCAACAACAACATTTTACCATGCTCATGGGTCTCCTGCTTTGCCCCATATTTTAAACATAAAGCAAAATAGTTGTTGGAAAATATTTTACAATTTACATATGAAATATTTACATTTTATTTTAAATTCATTAATTTTACTTAGTAAAAGACTAAATTATGTGTAACATATTCATTTCTAAGTAATCCATTTATAATAGTGTAACCAACATCAATCACCCCAATTCAGGAAAATTTTTAGTTTTCCATATAGTGTTAAAATTCTGGCACAGAATTAAATTTTACAAACTAGTGGATATTCCTAAATGATTGTGCTATGCTTTGTATTTTATACAGACAGATCTTTTCTATTGCAAAAGCCAATTATATTTCACTAAAATTCTAATTATTATCTAGGTTCACAATACTTTTTAATTTATTTTAATTACACCATCCAGGAGAACACTATAAACATCCTTCCCCATAAAGTACAACTAAAAAAGAGCTATAGGTACCATTCCAGTTAATATTGAAAAATTAAATGTTTTCTCCACAAGACTGAGAACAAGATGAGAAGCCTCACTTACGATTTATAATCAACATTGAACTTAAGATACTAGCCATTGTAATAGAGCAAAGAAAAGAAATAAAAGTAATATAGCTCAAAAAAGAAGAAGTAAAATGTCATTAATTGTAGATGGCATGATTGTTAATAGAGAAAATCATAATAATGAAAGGCAACTAATAGAATAAGACAATTTAACAAGATCTCAAGATAAAAGATTAGCTTACAAAAATGAATAGCACTTAAATTTTAGCAATCTATTTAAAATAAATTTTTAAATTCCATGTATATTAGCACCTAAACAAGTTATTTTTATATATTTATAAATACATTTTCCAAAAATAATATGTACATTATAAAAGTAAATAGCAGAAGTAACCATAAAATGATGAATTAGGCTTTATTAAAATTAAAACCTTCTGATCATTAAAATGTACTATAAATTTACATGTAGCTTTTATTTTATTATTTATTATTTATTATTTTTACACTCTCCCTAAGAATTCTGTGCATACCACAAAATCACATGGATTCCTGATATCAGGCTGAAAAAAATCTCTTTACATTTTTAGTTTGCTGAGGATTTTACTGTAAATGAATGTTAAATATTATTAAAAGCTCTTTCTATCAGTAGAAATATTTTATTTCTTTTTTTGTTAACTATATGGATTGATTTTTAAATGTTAATTAACTTTAATTCCTCACATAGACTCTATTTGGTCATGATGTTTTCTCATTTTAAAATGTTGATTTTTTTTGCCATTAGTTTAGTTAAAGATGTATGCCTTTTCAATGAAGAATCCTGGTCTGTAATTTTATTTCCTTACTAGAGGCCCAGTGCAAGAATTCATGCACGGGTGGGGTCCGGCCAACCTGGCCCCAATTGGGGTGGATTGGGGCTGGGCCTGTCAGGAGGAGGAGATGGTGGGAGGTTGGCTGGCCGGCCCTTGTGCTCAGGGCCGGATCAGGGCTGGCCTGGCTGGGGGGATGGGCCGTGGGCAATTGGCCGGTGGGCTCCACCCCCGATTGGGGGTAGGGGGCTGATTGGGGGCCAGCGGTGTGGGGGAAAGGCCATGGGTGGTTGGCCCACCGGCCCCACCCCCTGATCTGGCTGGTTCACTGGCCACAGTGGAAATCATAGTGATCAGTCGTTATGGTTGCTGACTTTATATATATATATACTAGAGGCCCAGTGCATGAAATTCATGCATGGGTGTGTGTGTCCCTCAGCCCAGCCTGCACCCTCACCAATCTGGGACCCCTCGAGGGATGTCCGACTGCCCATTTAGGCCCGAACCTACCAGGATCAGTCCTAAATGGGCAGTCAGACATCCCTCTCACAACCCAGGACTTCTGGCTCCCAACTGCTCACCTGCCTGCCTTCCTGATTTCCCCTAACCGCCTCTGCCTGCCAGCCTGATCACCCCCTAACCACTCCCCTGCCAACCTGATTGATGTCTAACTGCTCCCCTGCCAGCCTGTTTGCCCCTAACTGCCCTCCCCTGCAGGCCTGGTCACCCCTAACTGCCCTCCCCTGCAGGCTTCATTGCCCCCAACTGCCCTCCCTTGCAGTCCTGGTCCCTCCCAACTGCCCTCCCCTGCTGGCCATCTTGTGGCAGCCATCTTGTGTCCACATGTGGGCAGCCATATTTGACCACATGGGGGCAACCATCTTGTGTGTTGGAGTGATGGTCAATTTGCATATTGCTCTTTTATTAGATAGGATAGATAATGTCTTAGTAAGGTTCCAATATTAGGATTATGCTAATATAATGCAATAAATTATGAATGTTTCTTTTTCCCTTATTTTCTCAAAGTGGTTTGATGTGAAGCCTCTTGTAAATATTTAAGGGTATAGAATATTTCGTATAGTGGTCAGATGTTGTTCTTTAAAGGGAGTATACTTGTCCATTGTTCTTTTGGGGAACACTTCTCCATCACTAAGCAATTCTGCCTCCCATTATTCTTAGTGTGACAGAAAGAATGGGTATTATGAATTATATGCTCCTTGGAGTCTGCAGAGATTTTTGGCCCAACTCTACCATGAAAGATCAGGGGGGAAATGTTTTTGGTCTCAAATACTCATAGGGCTCTTTAGTCCTGTCATTGTACTTACTGTTTTTGGGGTGATGAATGGATTATTTTTGGTTGCTTGCTTTTCTAAATCTAAAACCACTCAGCCAATTTACTATATATTTCCTAAAGTAAGTTTCATGCGTCAGTAGTCACAGTTGTAAATCTTTTCAAAACACTTTAGATCTGTGTTTTCCTGTTATCTTGTGTGTGTGTGAGTGTGTGTGTGTGTGTGTGTGTGTGTGTGTGTATGTGTGTGTGTTATAGCAGTATTCTACTTTGTACTTTTTCCTTATGGGAAATATTGGCAAAAAGCAATATATAAGAAGAAGCATTATTTATATGTCAATAAAATAGTATGTTCAAAATTACTTTCAGTAAGTAACTTGACACAACATCATGCTGTAAATAAATATTATAAAAGCAAATTATACACAGTATTACTCACTAAGCAAGTCCATTATAGCATCATCGGCCTTAATTACTAATCACAATAAAACACATTTTCATTTGTTTAGATCCCTGTAGCTCTTAATGGCTTATGCTTAAGAAGGTGTTGAATCCTTCAAATATTTTTAAAAAGGGAATAACCAATTTAACTTATTTTAATAAACTTAAATCTTTCTTGACAATTAAAATGAGAACTTCATTAGGGAGTAGCTAAATGTAAGCGCTGTATTCACAGTGAATTTTTTCACACTAATTATGTTATGAAAACTTCTGAAGAAACAAAGAAAAACAAATTAGAAGGAAGCAGGATTAATGAAAAAGTCAAAATTTACTAGTATGTAATCAGTTTAAGCAAGTACATACCTGAGAACTTAGAAATCAGATGCTATATATTAGGCTACAATTTCTAATTTACCACAAGGTAATGAAAGAAAGATTTACTCTTGGTAAGAGATTGGTTAGTTCCAAACAGGATAGAAAATCCATTCTTCCCTAAGAAAATTCTCTAATAAGAAACAGTGAGGTTGGCCTTTTCAGCAGATTATTATACCACAGCCCTGGTGGAATTGCTGATCAGCGTCAGATTCAGGAAAATGAACTGTGAATCACAAGATAATAATGTTCAACTAGGTATTTGCAAAATAAAATTTGTTATATGGACCAGAAAAGAAAACTATCACTATAAGTAATAAAGGCAATTATGGATTATAATATGGATACCGTGTGTGTGTTTATATTTAACATATGTGTTATAATTCCCAGTTGTAGTATGAAATAAAATGTGAGATTTCTACATTCTTTTTCATATTAATTTTTTAAATATAAATGGGGTTTGAGAGTCTGAAAACAAAAGAGATAACAGATTTTAAGTTTGGGGCAAAACAATTAATCATTATCTTTCTAAAGACAAAAATGACTTGTACACAACTATTAACATATGAAACTATAATCCATTCATTGGGAAAATGTGAGTCCTTATCAGTTTGCCTTAATTTTAGCATTTTGTACATATTTTTATTTCATTAAACACATTTCAAAATTAGACCGAAATCTAAAAAACATACAAAACACATTTTTAAAAGATAAAAGAAATATTAGTTTCCTAAATCCAACATACATTTGTGCATATGTACTATTGAGAAACATGTTGGAGTGGCAAAATTTCTTTCAATTTTCCTAAACCTGTAGAATGTTACTATTAATAATACATGACCTACTATAGGATAATGACAAATGATGAAAGAAACAGAACTACTTAGAAAAGAATGCAGATTTCTTCTTGATGATTTGCTGCCTGCCTCTGATTTCAAGATAGTAAAACTATTTGATGAGAAGGTTTTCAATTTCATTTGTCACTAAGATGTGAAAAGTCAGAGTAGCTAGATCTCCCCCTGTCCATTACCTATCAGTTTAATTTCCCTTGAGTCAGTGTTGTTCTATGTTCTTCCTGTTCAACAATGGCTCTTGAGGATTAGTTCTTTCAGTGTTTTCAATTTTATAATAAAAAGCAGATGTTTTCTGTACTCATATGATTGAATTTATTATAATAGTAGAAAAAGATGTGGCTTCCACCTGACACCTTGTTCTTAGAAATTTACACTGATACTAATCTAGTACTATTACAGAAAAAAACAAACATAAACAATAGTAGCAAGTTAAAAATTATCATAGTTATTACAGTCATTATATAAAAGTTGAATATCAAAATGTAAACCATGTGGTACAATTTGATGCTAGTGAGTAGTATCTACAAAGGTTAAATATAAATATACATAATTATAGCTTTCTTGTGAAAATAATTACTTCTTTTCTCATCCTTCAGTCTTATCGCTAAAATATACAATTATAGAACAGCTTTACAACGTTGTGAATATGCATTGCTACTGCCTATAGACAGGATTAAAATGTTTTCAACCATGTAGTTCTGTATAATAGCACATTTGAATTTCAAAAAAACAGGTGTTAAAATAAAATATACATCTTTTCTTTTGTGTCAATTTATAATATAAACAATCAAGTGAGATTTGTGGGGCAATCTTGAGTAATTAAATTCTGCTAATCATTTGTACTTACTGAATGTGGAAATAAGGCAATTACAGTTCAGGAGTAACTTTAAGCATGATAATTTGGTTTGAGCTTGTGTTTTGTTTTCAGGTAAGTGTAATGTAATCAAAAGGCAAATTTCCCCCAAAGTCTTTCACTTTCTGAGTTTTTAAAATATGTACAGTTTTATTTAAAACAAAACAAAAATAATTATACCAGTTTAAGTTCTTACAATGCACTATAGGATATGGTTCTCTGCAAACTCTATGACCTCTTCATCACTCAGTTTTTCAGCCACACTCAGTCTACTTTGCTCTTATTTGAACCCTCCAAGTTTGTGCCTGCTTTAGGCATTGGCAGGTGCCCTTTCCTCCACCTTGAGTGTTCCCTCAACACTTGAGATTACTTCTTATCAGTCTCCTTCAATTATTAAGGTCATCATTCAAAGGAAAACTTCTCATGAACTATTGTGCTAATTATCTATACTAATAAAAGAGAAAGATGCAAATTTACCGTACCTCCGCAACACCCACCAGCCAATCAGGAGTGAGTATGCAAATTAACCCAACAAAGATGGCGGGTTAACTTGCATACCCAGGCGCAGAATGAAAACTGAAGGCTCCAGCATGAGCAAAGACTGAAGACTGAAGGTGACTGAAGACTGAAGATGACTGAAGACTGAAGACAACTAAAGACTGAAGAGACTTCGCTTCTCTGTTGAGGCCAGAGCAGAGAAGCCAAGCTTCGTTGTGGCCAGAGCAGAGAAGCCTAGCCTCGAGGTGGCTTCTCCACTGCAGCCGGAGTGAAGTTCTGGGTCCAGGGTGCTGGAGGAAAACCAGTGCTCGCAGCCAGGGGAAGGAAGGCCTATTACACGAATCTTTGTGCAATGGGCCTCTAGTCTCAAAGAAAATAATAGTATCAGTGTCTACAGTTCTCAATTACTTTATTTTTTATAGAAGAACATAGCACTGCCCGGTGTGTGTGTATTTGTTTATTTTATATCTACCTCCATAGGATGTTTAACATGGATATTTTCTTTTTTGTTTGCTGCTGTAGCCCAGAAAAACAATATAGAATAGAGAAACGGAAGTCTCTTCAACAAGTGGTTTGGGAAAACTGGACGTATATGCAAAAAAAACGTGAAACTGAATCACTCTTCTATCATATAAAAGTGTAAACTCAAAATGGATTGAAGACTTAATGTAAGGCCTGAATCCATAAAACTCTTAGAAGAAAACATAGGCAGTAAACTATTTGACATTAATCTGAGTAATATCCTTTGAAATATGCCCCTGTTAGCCAGGGAAACAAAAGCAAAAATAAACCAATGGACTTCATCCAACTTAGAAATTTCCTACATAGTGAAAAAGTAAACACCAAGAAAACAAAAACAACCAAGTGAATTGGAGAATATCTTCATGAATGATAGATCCAATAAGAGGTTGATTTCTCAAACATATAAGAAACTCAAACAAGTGCTAGTACCTTTACATTCAATACTGTTAAAATCACATAATAGGCAAAATAGATATTCTTATGGCAGTTTTACAAAGCAAGAATTAAGTCTGGAGAAGATCTGAAATATAAACTTAGAACTATCTGTGCTGACCAGCCTTGCTTTAGTACACTAAGCTGACTCCACTATAATTTATTTTAAAGGACACTTTAAAACAAGTATATCATCTTGCTTAATAAAAACTTACATTTTTATTTATTCTTTTATCCATTTGTTAAATAAATATTTACTGAATTCTCCCTACTACCCAAGCATAACCTAGGCATTGGGTATTGGTTGAAAGAAAATATTTTTTATTTTCCAATTCAGCAGTTATGTTTTATCAAGGAAAAAAACACAGATTATCCAATTTACAGGCTCATTAGTCCCTTTGGTAAATGCAACTTAGATTTATCATGGCAAAATAAGGAATGCTAAGATTTTTTAAAGTAAATTTTATATCAAATATGATTTGACAACTGGTGTCCATATAACTACTTTTAAGAATTACAATATAATGAGGATCTTTCTTTTTCATTTTTCACCTAAATAAAAAAAAATTGAGTGACATTTTTGAGGATGATCATCTCTGAAGATAATAACTAGTAGAGGGACTAGAGCATTTGGTTTGCATGTTGATACAGTTAATCCTTTATCTAAGTCAGTCCAACCCAAATGAAATTTTTGTAATTGGAGGACAAATGGATATTATTTCATATTCTCAAACAAGTACTCATGGTGACATGAGTCTTGGGTTCTTGAACTTTGATAACACTTGAAGGAAGAATATTACTAGAGATAAAATCCAAAGAACTTGAATTAAATTGAAAAGCCATATCTCTGGTTAAAATGAAATTGTGGTATTCATCATTACTCAAGTTTACTAAAGCAATTATAAATCTTTAAACAAATTCCTAAAAGGCAAAGGACAGTATTATGACTAAGAGGGGATTACACTAAAATTAGAGACATTAAACTTTAACTATGGAAAGTAGAACCATCAATTTATTATTATTTTTAATTGAATTTATTGAGGAAACAGTTCACAAAACCATACAGTTTTCAAGTGTATGACTCAATAAAACATCATCTGCACACTGCTTTGTTCACTCATCACCCTAAGCAAAGTCGTTTTCTGTTCTCATTCTCTCCCCCTACTTTGCCCACCTCCACATATCCTCCAGCCTCCTTTCCCACAAAATAAGTCTTAACAAATTCAAGGAAATTGAAATTATATCAATCATCTTACCACAATGGTATGAGACTTGAAATTAACTATAATTTAAAAAAACTTATAACATTCAAACACAGGGAGGCTAAATAGCTTGTTATTAAATAACTAGAGGCCCAGTGCACAAAATTCATGCACTGGTAGAGTCCCTAGTAGCTGCTGACTGGCTGACGCCTGGGTACTCCCTCCCTGTCCCCAGCTGGCCCCACCCCTTGGCCAAACTCCTGGATGAACTCTTTGCATACTACACTTTTATTATATAGGATGAATGGGTTAACAATGAGATCAAGGAAGAAATCAAAAGTTACCTGGAAACAAATGGAAGTGAACACATAGCAATCCAAAATCTATGGGAGATAATAAAAGCAGTTCTAAAAGGGAAATTCATAGCATTGCAGATCTACCTCAAGAAGCAAGAAAAATTTCAAATAAACAATCTAACCCTATACCTAAGAGCTACATAAAGGATAAAAATCAAAGCCCAGAGTAAGTAGAAGGAAGGCAATAGTACAGATAAAAGTGGAAATAAATGAGCCACAAGTTTTTGAGGATAAAATGAAAGACCAAAAAAAGTTAAAAATAAAAAAGATGATAACCATTTGCTAACCATTACTCATACCTTCTTGGTTAGAGTGTAATTTGATACTAAATTTTTAGAATATAGCTTGATGGTTCCTCTCCAAATGTATAAATTATTTTAGCAGTGTGCTTTCAGGAATATATTCTCTATAATATTATGTCTTAAAAACATTAGCTTCTCTTTACCTTGACTACCACTCCAAATTCCAAATCACCATAATTTTAAACAAATGTTCTGCAAAAACTACATTATTGGTTTCCTTGTTTCTAAACATAATCTTTCTCAATGTTTTTCAAATTTGTCAGAATAGTTGTTAAATTATGTTAAACAGGTCATGTCATCTTGTGCAACTCTGTGAATATACTAAAAACCACTAAATTGTACCTATTAATAGGACGAATTTTATAGTATGTGGATTATATCTCAATAAAACTGTTATTTTTTCCAAAGGTCTTTCTATTTCCTTTCGAATGAATGCAAAATCCTTATTAGTCTCTACAGGACAGCATATCAACTAATTCCTGATTTACTCTGCCATGATCTAGAGCTCTAGTCATACTAACTTCCTTACTTTTCTTTAAAATCTCTAAGGCTTTTTCTATATATTGGCTTAGCTCTGGTTCCCACTGGTTAGAATACTTCGGCATTTAGCATGACTGGCTTAGTCTTTGTTCCATTGGTATTTTCAAGTATCTAGCTTTTGACTATATTGATATTTTTCTATTAATTTCCTCATTTTCATTTCATTAATTTTTGTTCTATTGTTATTTCTTTTCTACTGCTTAGCTTGTGTTTCTCTTGCTCTTCTTTTCATTATTTCCTAAGGTTAAAGCTTGGATTACATTGTAGATCTGTCTTCTTTTCTAAAATATATACTTAATGCTCTAAATTTCCTCTAAGCACTGGTTTTCCAGCATCCCACAAGTTTTAAGTTATATTTTCAAGTTAAAAATATTTTTGTGCACAGATGTTGTGTTGTAGACTTTTATTAACCAGCGTCACCCCAATAAAGTCAATAAAAAGGAAAAATATACTTTTAAATTTCTCTTGAGATTTATTTGACCCTTGTGTTATTTTGAGGTGTGATATTTAATCTCCAAGTATTTTGGGATTTCTAGCTTTCTGTGATTTATTTCTAATTTAAATATTCTATTGAGGTCAGTGAATATCTTTGGCATAATTGCTTTTCTTTTAAATTTGTTAATGGTGTGTTCCATATCCCAAAATAAGGTCTATCTTGGCTAATGTTCCCCAGCCTGGCACTGGGGTGGAGGATACAGCCTGAGGTCCCCCCATCAAGACCCTCTGGGCGGGGGGTGTGGCCTGAGGTCTCCTGGCCTGTGCTGGGGCAGGGGTGTGGCCTGAGTCCCCCGACAAGCCCAGCCAACACCACCCTGCAGCGTCATGTCAGCGCTGAACATGGATGCACGCAGGCAGTGCCACGTCCCTAGCCGGAGATGCAGGCAGGCAGCTTCACCTCAGCGCTGGGCAGGGACTCACGCAGGGAGTGTGACATTAGCACTAGGGGCAGATGTCCCCGCCCCTGTCCTCGCTCCAAGGACTGGTAGTAACTGGGACACCAAAACGGACAAATTAGCATATTAACACTCTATATGTATAGATAATTTTCTCACAAATCTGGAGGCTGGAAGTCTGAGGTGAGGGTGCCAGCATGATTTTATTTCGGTGAGGACTCTCCTCCTGGTTCATAGATGGCCATCTTTCCATTGTGATCTCACATGGCAGAAGGAGACCAAGAAAACTCTCTGGTGTCACCTTTATGAGGACACTCATTCTACTCAGCAGGGCTTCCATCTCATGACCTAATCAGTTCTCAAAAGTCAACCTCTTAAAATTATCACAGTTATTATTTCAACATACAAATTTGAAGGGAAATTGACTCCATAACAGATGTCAATTAAAATCAGTAGATGGGTGGATACTGATGGTGTTGTTCGGTTCAACTGCATCCTTATTGCCAAAATCATGAGGAGACTTTTCTCCAAAGTCATTGTGAGAACCTGATAGAGTTCCTGGAAATAAAACTCGCAAAAATGTGGAGTCCCCCTAAAGGCTCACCATCCCCTGCTAGAATTTTTAACTCACACTTGTCCACACTGAGCCTCCATCAATTTGTCAAATACAGTTTAGGTTTTCCTGCCCCATTATTGATTCTTTTCTGCTCCTGGGCTTTTGCTCTACTACATTGTGACTCTCTGCCTCTGCCTGTTTGTCTCTTCACTTTGGGGGATAATGGTTGCCTAAGACATTAGTTATCTGATGGATTTAAGAAGAGTTGTAGATTTTCAGTTTGTTCAGCTGTTTGTTTTTTGTTTTTTGTTTTCTTGTATGTACAGAAGAAATGAGGTCCAAGTTTCTTATATGCCAGACTGAACACCAGAAGTCAATCTTTAGTTATTCAAGTGTTATATCCTCAGTGAAATCTTGATCATTCAACATAACATTATTACAGTCTATAATAATCAACTTCATGTGTTCATGTATTTCTTATTTATCTCCTTTTGTAGGATGCTAGTTTCCTAGAGGTACAGATCTCAGGGATTCAACCAGTGAATTCCTACAGATTAAATTATTAATATTTGCCAAGGGAAAACAAAACTAGAAAGAAAGAAGACACAATATGCAAGAATGCACTCACACACATTTATTGTCATGCAATTTATGACACCAAAAAAATTGTAGTTACCATAAACTAAATATATAACAGAGCTAATTTAGCTGATGTAACCCCACCTTTGAACACTATGAATTATTAAAATACTTTTAGTAGATTTCTAGGAATTGACATGGAAGTTCAGAATATACTGCCAAGTGAAAAACAATAACTTGCATATAGTAGAAACCCATTTTGCTAAAGCTGAAACGTATATGTCAATATGTATGCATATATATATATATGTGTATGTGTGTGTGTTTGTGTATATATATATACATATACATATATGTATGTCAACATGCATATGTGTGTGCATATTGGCAAGGATAAACAGCACATTGTCAAAATTAATTACTGAAAGCATGGAAATATTCAGGGTGGGCACTTTCAATTGGTAGTGTTCACATTTCCATATTGTTCTATTTTTCAAAAATAATTCTCTATGCTTATAATTAGAAGCACATATAAAGAAAATAAGGGGAATGTTGTTTGTTTATCTATACTGAATTTAAAGCCTGAATCAGAATTTCCTATGGTTTGGTCTTAAATAATAAACTCTTCCTTGAGAACAGATACTGTGTCAGTATGATTGAACTCTGTATGTCCAACTCCTGACATTGAGCATGTCACAATACACACTTGATAAATACTTATAGAATACATGAAAACCTTCAAGAACCACATTCACAGATGTTACTGGAAGCCACCAATACAAACCACCATTGAAGACCAGAATTGAAAGTGTAAAATGATGCATATCCTGTTGTAGAGTCATTATTGCTCCACAGCTTCCAGCTATCTGTTGTTAATACTTAACACTGACTGTCCCTGTCATTGAGGGAAGCACAACAATTTTCAGTTTCAACTAAACTTAATTGATGGTAATATCACTAAATTAGATGTCCAGAAAGATGGCAACATCAATGATGGATAGAAAATTTGAAGTATAAGACATCTTTCAGCTTATCATATCAGTAGAGAATTTGACCCTGTTTGAGATTGTTACAATACACTATAATAAATTTTTTCTTCTGAAACTTTTATTTTCCTTCCTTCCTTCCTCTCTCTCTCTCTCTCTCTCTCTCTCTCTCTCTCTCTCTCTCTCTCTCTCTCTCCCTCTCCGTCCCTCCTCCCTCCCTTTCTCCCTCCCTCATTCCTTCTTGTCACAGTTCTTTGCAAAACTTAAAAATTTTTATTCAGGTACAATTCATGATGGAGAAAAAATAGTCATGTAAGTTTAAAAAAGTACTTGCCAAATTGCAAGAAGTTTCATATACAACAGAAAATACACAATCTAAGAAACAAAAAGTCTGTTTCTTAGGAATGCAGTCAAGTAAAGTTTTGAATTTAGGAGCCAGATGGTTGTCTAAAATAGATCGTATTTTAAATTCTTTGGTAACAGCAAAGTACACTTAAATCAGCTGGATGAGAGGTTGAAATTAATCAGGTCAAACAACAGTTGTTACATCAAAGCTCATTGAAATTCAGAGATTCAGTGAAATAAAAAAGTAATCTTCACATTTCAACCTTCTATTGTGATACAGCATATAACTTATTTCCAATTTCTCTGTTTAAAGATTTGCTTATGTCACAGAAACATAGGAACATCTAAATACAAATAATAAAACAAATATTGCCTAAAATAATTAACAGATTTATTGAAACCTGTGATGATAGTGAGAATACTTACATGTTAAAAAAAATCAATTATTATTTTTCACATTTCTTTTCATATGGTGATTTGAAATGTCTTATAAAAATATTAGAGGCCTGGTGCATGAAAATTCATGCACTGGAGGGGGGATCCCTCAGCCCGGTCTGCTCCCTCTCACAGTCCGGGAGCCCTCAGGGGCGGGAGGCAATCCAGCAATCAGGGGAAGGTGACGCCCCCATCACATCTCTGCTGCTGCCACAGCCGGCAGCGCAAGCCTCATCTGGCCCTGGTTACCTGAGCCTTAGATGGCCCTGGGTGGCTGGGCAGCCACCATCCAAGGCGTGCCTGCAACTTTGTCGGCCAGCCCTAGGCATCTGGGAAGCCGCCATTTGAGGCTTGCCTGTGCCTTGGGCCAGGCCTTGGTGGCTGGGGGGCTGAAGGGACTGGGGGACTTCGGAGGCAGGTGTGTGGAGTGGCCGAACCCGCCTGGGGGCGGGACCGGCCGTGCCGTGCGCCTGCCGCCCAAGTGGGACTGAGGGGACTGAACGCCACCATCTTGTGGCTGTGGGCACTGCCATCTTTGTGAGAGCATGACAGTCAATTAGCATATTCACTCTTTATTAGATAGGATTAGAGGAAGTAAAATTGAAGAAGTAGAGAAGTAAAGGGGGTTTTAACTTCAAAGTCATTCTGAAAACATCCTAAAATTCTTAAACTATTTCTCATTAAACCTTTGACATTTGAATATTAACAATTGCTTTTAATTTCTCTGAACTTGAGTTTATCATATCATATTGGCATGCAGCTTCATGATTGCTGAAAATCTTTTTAAATCCTCATCCGAGGATATTTTTCCATTGATTTTCAGAGAGAGAGGGAAAGACAGAGAGAAATATAAATGTGAGAGAAACACATCGATTGGTTGCCTCCCGCATGAGCCCTGAACAGGGCCCAAGCCAGGGAGGAGCGTGCAACCGAGTTACCTGCCCTTAACTGGAATTGAACCCAGGAGTTTTCCATCTTCAGGCCAATGCTCTATCCACTGAGCAAGCCAGTAGGGCTGCTGAAAATCTTTTCCATTTTTATATTCCCTCACTACCAGTTATCATACCAGGGGTAAAGTATAAACTATTCATTTATTTCATCATTCATTCAGCAAACAAGTATTGAGCAGCTAAATATCAACGAAACTAAGAGGTGAGAATGCAGAGAACGAAGTATATGAAGTCCTTCTGTTAGGGTACTTACATTTGTTTGTAGATGAAAAGGCAGAAGATAATCAAATAGAAAAATGTGTAAGTAGTAATGTGTTAAAAAATAATGCAATATGCTAGAGATCTTTGAAGAAGTATTGCTGTTTTACACAGTGGTGGAAAAAATGTGTTTGGGAAAACAAAAGGGAGTTGAAGAAGTGAAGGAGATATATCTTTAACGAGGCTGTCCTGGAGGGTGTGAGAAAGAATTTGCTTTCATATGATTGGTGATAGTTTTTATTTTTTTATGTTACTAAATTTTGTTTTGAAGGTTTGAAGAATATGTTTTTAAAGTTGATGGGTTATAGATATTTGAGAAAAAGTTTAGAAAATGTAAAAGAAACACTAGAATAAACAGATCAACTTTTGAGCAGAGGATAAATACTACCTACTACAACAGGCTTCAGAGAATACTAGTAAAATGTGGATGAATATATAGAGTATATTAAAACTAATAATATGAGTATGTTATTAATTTTTCCTTTTATCTATGTAAGCTTTATAAAAATACTAGAGGCCCGATGCACGAAATTCATTCAAGGGGCTCGGCCCCCGCAGCCGCAGCTATGTTCGGAAGGTCGTCCAGTTTAATTAGCATATTACGCTTTTATTATTATAGATTATCCTCTAAAAGACAAAATGCCCATAAATCAAAAGATCAATCTTGCTGCAAAGAGAGTTGGGAGTGTGGTGGTCTAAAATGATCTAAAATTAGAGAGATTATATGTCCATATCCTAGTTATCACTCTGTCCTTAAGTCTTATATGCTTTTTGACAAGACTATCTACTTTTTGGCATTTAAATTTATTATTTGAAAAATCAAACTATAAATAAGTTTGAACTTAATAGCAGTATGGGAGTATCAAATGATATTTAGCTATTCTAGAGGAATAAAAATACCAGTTTTTTTGAACATCACATATACAATATTTTTAGAGAAAAGATTTTTCAGTAATTTTTAAGCCATACCCCATAAAATAGTGGAATGCTTTTTTGTATTTTTACCCCTTCATTTAATGAGGGTGAATAAAGCAAATAATAGCAAATAATTTTTGCAGACGTTTTTTTCATTGTTAAAGAAGTAATGACGGAGACTCATCGTTTTCTCTCAATATCCATTCACTCATCAGGACTTCATGTGGAATCCCGTCCTGTTCAGTGTGATGTGAGTGAAAATTATTTGCACAATTTTTTAATCATATCATTCAGGAAAAACTTCACCCTTTTACTTTTCCCTCCATCCTAAGAGCTGGTATGAAGAAAGGGTGTTATTTGGCCAGCATTGGCCTTGCTGATGTGGGTGATGAAACAAGAAGGCCGAAGGAACCTGTACCTGTATGACCTCCAGTATTTGAGGTGCCCTGCCCTATCAGCCTAGACTTTTGTGTGCTTGAGAAAAGAAATCTTTTTCCAGCCTAAGGCACAATTATTTGCTCTTTATAAAGCAACTAAATAAATATCTTAGCTAATAAAGAATGTGCATTTAAAAAATCTGCAAATATGAGATCTGCAGCTGTTTCAACCTTGTAATAATTATACCTTCATTACTGAAGGATATAGTTTGTTAAAAATAAATTTACTTTATTAAAACAGATTATATAATAGGATAATTTTTTTTCTTTTACATCAATCTTGATGTTCACATGTTTTTGAAGATCCTTTTTCTTTAATATCTAAATAAGTAAAATAAGTATGCTTCTAAATATAATCTATCAATTTCTTCTTGGTAACCTTTGTAGTAGAAATACAAAGCTTATTTCTAAAACAGCCTTTCTCAGCCCGTGCTTCCTAACCCAGATCCAGGTCTTTCTCTTCCATCACTGTCTCCCATATGGCTACACCCAACATGAATAGTAAAGAACGTCAGGCAAACTACCATTCCAATTCCTTTGATCATGGGCTCAGTGCCCCATCTCTAATGCCTCTCCTTTCCACTTGCCATTTCAAGTAATCTGTGATAACTATACCTACATGCAGGTAAACTCAAATAGTTATCCTGGTCTTTCAGACAGAAAACAGAGGGATACTGGGGCTTTCTATAGGACTCTGAGGTAGAAAGGTTGAGTTTGGCCCTTTAAGAATGGAATTGCTCTCTTTAAAACTATTCCTAAAATCAGATCTTGAATTGTATTGTCAAACCAGTGAGCCACAAAAACATCAGAATTTATATATTCTTTATCAATAATTTGGATAGTCCCTTTTGCCCAGAGATCATGTGCTGAAATGCCATATATACACTTTATCTTTAACTTCTATGTTAAAAACAGATTTTTAACAATAACAAACTAGATGAGGCTGTTATAGTACAATATGTTTTATTATGTTATCTTACCCTGAGGGGAATCCCAGAAATAATCATCTGGATCAGGATTTTCAGATTTTGTTCTCATTGTTCTGAGAATCCCATAAAGAGTGGGGAGGGAAGATGCTAAGAGCAGGTGTTGAAGAAATAACTGGCCTCCAGTCATTATTAGTGTTATAAACTAACTCATATTTAGAGCTTCAAAAAATGAGGAACACCTGCTTTGTAAATATGTTTTATTTGAAGAAAATGCTTAATGACATTTGAGTGAATAAAATCCATTGTATCACATTTCAAATACATTGAAATTGTAAATAAATCAACTAACTTGTGATGTATTTTCTATAAGATGGAAATCAATCAAGAAAAATAAAATTAATTAAAATTTTAGTCAAAGTGTATATTTGGTTGTCCTCTCTGAGTTTCGCAAACATAATATGCATAATAGCTCTTTCTCATAGTACATAAAACACCATCTTGTAGTCGCCTTGTGACTAAGCAGTTTGTGTAATCCATATATATAAAAGCCTAAGCAAGTGAACAACCGGAATGACCAGAACGACCGGTCGCTATGATGCACACTGACCACCAGGGGGCAGAAGCTCAATGTAGGAGCTGCTCCCTGGTGGTTAATGCGCTCCCACAGAGGGAGCACTGCTCACCTGAGACCCGTCCCAGCGGCCCACCAGCCCAGCAGCAGCCACTCACTCCCTCAGTAGTCCTGCAGGTCCAATCTCCAGAGAACAGGCCAGGCACTTGTGGACCAGTGCCACCAGCCTCCTGTAAGTCAGCCTCAGGCACCATGGCCACTTCCCCTCCCTAGATTCTCCGCAAGTAAGAAAGGATATAAAAGCAGCTGCCAGAGGGCTCCTGACAACTGGCCCAAAAGTCAGCAGAATGGATCCGTATCCCGGGCCAACGAGGCGTCCCACCACCGGCACAGGCCGATCATGTCACGCCCCCCCCCCCCACCTCCTTGGGACCCCACCTGTGCTTGAATTCATGCACTGGGCATCTAGTATCTAATAAAGATCAACGCAAAATATTTTATATGCTGATATTTTTTATTTGATGAATCAGACCACTTTCTGCTGTCATGAACTTGTATGTGAACAATTTACAATAAACAATACAATCTCTGCTTTGCTATATATGCTACAGAATATTAAAAAATTAACATGATATAGCCTTTATCAAAAGAACAGGAGTAGTATAATGAAAATACCACAATTTTTGAAATAGAGATTGAGGCAGAGTCCGAACTTAGACTTAATTTCTCTCAGCCTCTTGTACCTCATTTGTAAAACAGAGATATTAATGCTTTCTTTTTAGGGTTGTTGTTTTTTTTACAAAAAAAAAAAAGTAATTTTTTTATAGCTTGTCACTTGCTAGGCCCACCATAATGATGATGCTTTTCTCCTTCTTGGCATTTACTACAAGTGAAATATATTGAACCTACATAGAGAAATATCTAAGAATGAAGATTAGAGTGTTGCTTTTTTTAAAATCTATATTATCAAAGGGGAAAGAAACTAACAATAGTCTTACAAGAAAGAGGGATCTCAAGATGTTTAATGGGATCTTGTTGACAAGGTTACCTGTATTGGGGTTATAGTGAGAACAAGAGAAACAAGTGAGAACAAGGTTCACCTTTGAAGAAGATTATATTATATTAAAAGAAAGATTAAAGAATTAACAAAAAAACCCTGATAATTTTAGGTAACAAAATGTGACTGAAAAATAAAAAGAGCATTTAGATAGAGTGATTCTGAGGAAAGGGATACATTTTACTTCGGAAATGATTTCATGGAGGACATGTAAGAACAAGTGATCTATTTAGCTAAAAACTAAGTGATGGGGAAAAGCCTGCCATGTAAAAACATAGAATGAAAAAGTTACAGGCAAAGGGAAGAGAAATGGACAATGCCCTAATATAAGAATGTACATGCTGTGTTTTAGGTCCACATGGCTGGATTGTAATGAAGGATAATATGAAGGAGTTAGCAGGAGCTGCATCACACAGAACCTTGTAGTCCATGGTGAGAAGTTGGGTTTTGGTCTAAGTGAATGGGAGAGCTAGAAGATGATTGCAAGCAGATGAGTTTTATGATTTTTAAAAATGTACACAGTTACTTTATTAAAAATAAGATCTGGCTATTGTTTAGAAAATTTAATTTGGTGGGGCAAGTAAAACAAAAAACATTGGTTGGAAGGTTTATTTGTAGATTCTTGGAAGCAAATCCATTTCAAAATATAAAACCACTAGAGGCCCGGTGCATGAATTCATGCACGGGTCAGGTCCCTCAGCCCGGCCAGTGATCAGATCCAATCGGGGCCATCTCACCCAGTCCCGATCGGGGCCAGCGGGCCAGGGGGACAGACTGTGGGAGGTTGGCCAGCCAGGGGGAGGGACCTAGGGAGGTTGTCTGTGGGACTGCACTGACCACCAGGGGGAAGCTCCTGCATTAAGCGTCTACCCCCTGGTGGTCAGTGTGCATCATAGCTACCGGCCAGTTGTCCAGTCATAATTGTCACTTAAGCATTTATATATATATATACTAGAGGCCCGGTGCACAAAATTCAAGCAGTGTGTGTCCCTCAGCCCAGCCTGCACCCTCTCCAATATGGGACCCCTGCGGGATGTCCGACTGTCTGGTGGGATCAGACCTAAACAGGCAGTCGGACATCCCTCTCACAATCCAGGACTTCTGGCTCCCAACTGCTCACCTGCCTACCTGGCTGGTTGCCCCTAACCGCTTCTGCCTACCAGCCTGATCACCCCCTAACCACTCCCCTTCCAGCCTGATTGATGCCTAACTGCTCCCCTGCCAGCCCGATTGCCCCTAACTGCCCTTCCCTGCTGGCCTGGTCACCCCTAACTGCCCTCCCCTGCTGGCCTGGTCCTCCCCCAACTGCTCTCCCCTGCAGGCCTGGTCACCCCCTAACTGCCCTTCCCTGCTGGCCTGTTCACCCCTAACTGCCCTCCCCTGCTGGCCATCTTGTGGTGGCCAACTTGTGTCCACATGGGGGGCAGCCATCTTGTGTGTTGGAGTGATGGTCAATTTGCATATTACCTCTTTGTTATATAGGATGAGAGGCCTGATGCATAAAATTCATGCAAGAGTAGGCCTTGTTTTCCCCAGCTGCCGGCACCAGCTTCCCTCTGGCACCAGGGACCTGGGCTTTCTTTGTAGCCCCCGCTTCATCTGGAAGGACATCTGGTCTAATTAGAATATTACACTTTTATTATTATAGATATAGATTGGTATCTAAATAAACACTTAAAAAGGAAGACAAACTGCTGTGAAATGAATTGTAAATATTCTATCTCTACAAGGCACCTTCATTTAAAACTCAACAATTTCATCATGTTTGTAGCGTGTTCTCTCTTTTCTGCGTCCAGTATGGAAAAGGAATGGGTCCGGTTCCTGAGTGGAGGAGCTGGGGATTAAGAAATAAAAGAAAGGAAGAGACCAGATAGAAAGATAGAAACAAAGCTGGAAGCCGGGTGGGACGCTGCCTCCTCTGATGGAGGGGCAGGGACCCCAAGCCCAAGCAGCGCATTTATTTATATATCCCCAAATACCAGGAAGTATCACCAAAACTTAGGATCAAAGGAGCTTATTTGCATTCTTGAGTAGGCCCAAGCATTCCTGGTGCTTGACTGGATTTACATATCAAAGTCACCATCGACACCTGGGCTGAAATGAAGGCCAAGCTGATAACATGTCCAGCCTTTTTGGGGAAGCATGTTCCCAGGGCGTGGCTCTGCCTATCGCCCTGAGTCCAGCTCACGATAGTTAAATAAATGCCCATGTGCCTTCCCAGGTGCTGTCTACAATGTTAAGTATATTAATGATACAAATCATTAGGCAGGATTTTTTGACAATTTTACAAATAATATTAGATAATTATACCTCTCAAGGTGAACTAAATTCTTTACCATCATATCCAAATGAATACTTTGACTTCATGACCCCATTCCTTAGCCAATCTTACATCCATCTAGGACTAAGGTTTAGAGCTTCTCTCTTGTGTTTAACAATTAGTCTTCAGGCTTTATAAAGAAATTGGAAAAGGCTTGCTCCTTTCTGTTCTTTAGTCTTAAATCTTTTTTACCTTGACTACAAAGAAATTGCTGCAAGCAGCTTGATCTTCTATTTAACATCTTCACCTTCTGCAAGATATTTATAAGATATATAACTTGCATATAATTCTGGTCTTTTTATAAATATTTTGAAGAATCAGAATTATCATTTATCACTTTTTATTTGAAATAACAGCAGCAACAACAAAAAAGCAGCCACATGAAATCCATTATTACATAGCCTTAAATGTAAGTATTTTATAAAATCTAATTTGTTTTCTACTGGGGGTGACATTCCTTCTTTTTGCAACATTTCATGTTAACCCCATTTGTTTTGTTCAATTTTGAATTCTGCTTTTCTGTACTAAAATATGCCAGCAGTGCCCTGCCTGGCATGGCTTAATGGTTGAGCATCTACCTATGAACCAGAAGGTCATGGTTCAGGTCACAGTTTGATTCCGAGGTCAGGGCAAATGCCTAGGTTGTGGGCTTGATTCCCAGTGTGGGGCATGCAGGAGACAGCCGATCAATGATTCTCTCTCATCATTGATGTTTCTTTTTCTCTATCCCTCTCCCTTCCTCTCTGAAATGAATAAAAATATATTAAAAAAAAATACCAGTAGTGTCAGTGGCAATTTGCCACTTACCAAAGCTCCAAGTAACACTGTAGTATGCCACTTGCTAGTAGTGCTATATTTTATCCAGAGGAAATTAAGAGGAGGTGCCAAGATCCAATTATGAAGTAGTAAGAATTTCAGCACTTAATTCCCAAGTGCTACCATCAACATGAATTTCCTGGCATGGTGTTTCCATAACTGTTTGCCAGGCACTGAAACTGTGACATAGCATCTCTCATGTGCATTCCATGAACAACAAGTGACTTCGTTGGCTCCATGACTCCAGATGATTATGTATAAAATGTCTACTCATTAGTAAGAGGTGTGAACGTCTGCTGTAAGATCTCTGGCTAGAAAATGAACATAATTTTCTCACCTTTGGTGTGCACTTCCTACACATGAAAAATAAATTGAGGTCCCACTTTCTCAGCCTACTGAGTGGAGCCAGAAAGAAAAATACAACTTTTTTTTTTGTCTGCGCAGTATTACACATTTAAGATATTTTATTTTAAGCCAAGGTACTCAAGCCAACTCAGAACTTTTATACTTACCCACAGCCAGGTAAAATTTTTCAATTCTATAAGAGTTATTCAAAGTGTTAGCATTCCTTTCAAGTCTAAATTCCATCTTTGCCCTTATCATCTCTAGTGATGACCTTATTTTACACAATCCAGATTAAATAGAGACTGTCGGGCATCAATTGTCCAATTTCCCAACCCTACATATAAAACTGCTTCTGAAATAGTACTTATTATTTCCTATGCCCTGACACTGTCAGATGAAGAATCACACGTTTTTCCTTTCTAAGGCTAACCCATTACTACTATATCTACTACCAGTGATATTGGTTTTTCGTTCTCAGGAAATATCTCCAGCATTTATCTACTTCATCTTGAAAATTTTTGTCTCCAATGGTTCCTTTAAATAAATATATTTTAATTCCTATGGGTGATTTCCATTTTAAAGTGACATTATTTTCCACATTATTATTTCTTCTCCTTTTTATTATTACACTAGAGGCCCAGTGCACAAAATTTGTGCACTTGGGGGTGGGACCCTCAGCCAGGCCTGCACCCTCTCACAGTCTGGGACCCCTCGGTGGATGTCTGCCTGCCTGTTTAGGCCCGATCCACTCAGGGCCTAAGCTGGTAGTCAGACATTCCTCTTGCAGTCTGGGGCTCTCGCAGTCCAGGACCCCTCGCTCCTTACCACTGGCTTGCAGTGGCGGCGGGAGAGGCTCCCACCACTGTCGTTGCGCTCGCCAGCTGTGAGCCTGGCTTCTGGCTGAGCAGTGCCCCCCCTGTGGGAGTGCACTGACCACCAGGGGTCAGCTCCTGCGTTGAGCATCTGTCCCCTAGTGGTCAGTGTGCGTCATAGCGACCAGTCGTTCTGCCATTCAGTCGATTTGCATATTAAGTTTTATTATATAGGATCATTTGACAGGTTTACTTCTGACAACATTCCACCTAATAGTAGTGTTTCACAATAGTTAAAAACTTTATTATTCTGGAAATTTTTAAAGTGGCAGCATTTAGAATGGCCTAGAAAGATAAAGGACTGAAAACAGATCTACCTAGTTGGTGGAAGGGAAAGAAAAATTGTAATGTAACTACCTTTTTGCTTATTTGTTTTCATCAGAGTAACTGTGATTTCCATAGATCTGATTTTCTTTGCATTTATCTTGTGTGAGGTAACCATACTTCCTGTAGTTGATATCTTTTTCAAAATTGGGAAATTTTAGAAATTACTCATTTCAAATACTTCATATTCCATTGTATTCCTTCTCCTGAGTTTCTAATTTCATGTATGCTAGACTATTTGATATTGTTCCATACATCACCAAAACTTAGTTCAATAATGTTTACATATTTGTATCTTCTTCAGATTAAATACTTTATGTTCATGTAACTTTAAAAACTGACTGAACCTTTCTGATAAAGGTTCTCTAAAATTACCTGGGGAGGAAATTCAGTGGCTTATTTATTTATTTATTTATTGTACTTCAGATACTGTACATTTTAGACATAGAATTTTCATTTGTTTCCTTTTTAATTTTTCTTCTCTCTATTGATAATCCTAATGGGTTTGTTCATTATGGTTATCTTTGCCTTTAAATATTTACAAATAAAGAGACAAAAATAGAGATCAAGAGAGATGAGTGAGGAGGGGGAAGAGAGGGAATTCATAGCTTCTCCAAAAATCTTCATCTGCTATTTGAACTCTGAATTGTTTTGAGTTTTTTGCTTATTTATATGCCCAGTAATTTTAGATATTATGATGAGCATTGTCAATGACAGAATGCAGGATTTTGTGTTTTGCTATCTTTCTTAAAAGGGTAATAATTTTCTTTCTCTTTTTTTTTTCTGGCAGATAATTAAAATTCCTTAGTCCTAAATTATGGTTTTCTAGAGACTCAGCTGAATGTCTCAGTGGAGTGTTTTCTCTCACTGATTAAGCTGAATTTCAATATCTCTGAGTCCTACATGGCCTCCGTATGGATTGGTTGCCTCCCGCCAATGCTCAGGCATCCTCAAACTATGGCCCACAGGCCACATGCGGGTGTTTTTGCCGGTTTTGTTTTTTTACTTCAAAATAAGATATGTGCAGTGTGTATAGGAATTTGTTCATAGTTTTTTTAAAACTATAGTCCGGCCGAAACCGGTTTGGCTCAGTGGATAGAGCGTCAGCCTGCGGACTGGGGGGTCCCGGGTTCGATTCCGGTCAGGGGCGTGTACCTTGGTTGCGGGCGCGTCCCCGGTGGGGGGTGTGCAGGAGGCAGCTGATCGATGTTTCTAGCTCTCTATCCCTCTCTCTTCCTCTCTGTAAAAAATCAATAAAACCTATTAAAAAAAAAAAAATACTATAGTCCGGCCCTCCAACGGTCTGAGGGACAGTGAACTGGCCCCCTGTTTAAAAAGTTTGAGGACCCCTGCACCACTGCGCAACTGGTTACATTGACAGGAACCACTCTTGATAAGGTTTATGAAGAGAAAGCATACAATAAGCAAACACATGCTTGGCTAAGGACATGCAGGAACTACCAGGCAGACTACTGCCCCAGCCTCTCCTATTGTTCCCCTGTTCCCCCAATTCTAGTTGTATCAGCAGCCTCAATTTCTGATCTATCTCTGCTACTTATCCTACCTTAGAATGAGAGACATTTGCCAAACATAATGTTGCTCTATTTTTCTACTTTATTTGATATGAACAGATCTCAATAATTAAATGAACAAAGTATAAAAACCATATTTTAACCCAAATCAAGACTAAATCTAAGATTGGTATATGTGTACACAAAAATCTACACTGAATTTGTTACTTTTATTTTTATTAAATCACAGAGTAATTGCCTAAGTACCATAAGTCTAAGTAATACGTTGCTTTAGTATTTTTATTTAAAATGTTTAATAATTTCCAGTGTGAATATTACATAATGGGACAAGTAACGCACAGCTGGCTGTGGGAATACTTTATTACATTGTAAGTGCAAACTTAACCATGCTTCATGCTTTGACATCTCACAATGAATTCTATCATTCATGCTTCGTAATTTAAGAAGAATGAAAGTGGCTGAAAGTTCTCCTAATCTTCCATACAAAAAAAAAAGCAACATCACAAATCATGAAGCACATCCCCAAACCTAAGCCTCTTAGCTATTCAAAAGAAATTATAATTTGATAAGACATTTTAACATGAATTGACCTCTTTTCACTTTGTTTAATTCAACCCCTAAGAAAATGACTTATCAAAATTTCAACACTGTGTGATCTGTCACCTTCCCAGCTTCATTATAAGAGCCTGTCCATCGGCAGTCACCCATTACCTGGACTTCAAATTACACAGGCTGCCAGGCTCCACAGCTGAAATGAACTGAGAACTTGTCCCCTGGCTCCAGCTCAATTAAAATGGAAAACTACAATGTATTATAAAAATATAATATTATGGGTATTTTAGAAACTACGTCTGCCCTCTCAGTAATCCAGGCCATAGCTAATTAGGCAGATCTGGTACTGTCAGTTCTTGCTGCTGGAATTTTTTTCCTTGCCATATTGTGATAACTGGAATGCTAATGATTCCTTAACCAGGAGTTCTTATTGGACAATGGACAACTTAAGAAGACAATAGGGTGGTGAAGGCCTGGGGCAGGGGCGGGTTAGAAGGGGTCCATGAGGGGGGAGGGAAGGGGGACACAGGTAATACTTTAAAAAATAAATATTTTTTAAAAAGATTTAATATCCTTTTTTCTGATAAAACTCATTCCTCAGAATAGCATCCTACTACCTAACTGCAAATGTTCATGAGTACAATCTACTTTATTTACCTTGTTTGGGTCTCTCACCATAATTTCTGGAAATTCTGCTATGAATTATTAAAACAAAATCTGTATTATATTAGCCCTTTGGATCCTGTGCTTTGTCTACCAGCAAATTCCTTTACTCAGGACTCCTAATCTAGGTTTGCAACTCTACTCTGCCCCTAGTGGGGATGTCTACTTGTAGTCTGTTTACCATATTTCCTGCCATTACAATGAAAAATGCTAGCATTAGCCTAAATTCAAAATATCGGTCACCCACAAATATGTATATGTCACCTATTCAAGAAAAATAAGCTGCAATAATAAGTCCTTGCTCCTAAAATCTGGTAAACTGTGAAAATTGATGATATAAACAAGAACTACCACATTTCATTTTAAAAATAAACTTCCTTATTTAAAGATGACTTTATGACACTTTTCAAGAATAGATATCTCAAAACAGTTGCTTACCTTATACAATATCTAGTTTCTATCCCTACAGTCAACATGCAACTCTTTTTTGAGAAGCTCTAAGAAAAATAAAATATCAACTCTTTCTATAAATTTTATTGTGCTGAATGAATTCTAGATATATTTGGTATTTAATAAGTAAAAAGAACCCAAAAATTCTGTCCATAGTAGCACTTCAATACTGTATTATATAGAACATTATATAATAGTGTTCTGTGGCTAATAAAATTGTTGCTCTTTCAAATACAACTTGAAAATACCAAGTAAATAAAACCTAAGTAGATTTATTCATGGGCAGATATCTCTGAGCCTTAAAAATTCTTATCCAAAGGAAAAAATTTAAGAAGTTTTCATGTATATTTTTTGTTTAAGAACCCTTTCTCTCTATGTAACTATTAATATTTCTAGATCACTATTCTGTCACACAATTGAGGCAATTGTGGTTTACAGAATAATTTCTAATAGATCAATAGGACTGATGAAACTTAAAATACATGATCAATTATTACTTATAAAATATAAGTACTTTATGCCAAAAAATACTAAAATTTCGACATATAATTTGAGACTTAGTTTCTTTGTGAAACTTACAAATTTATTATTATTATATATCTAAAGCTATACCTGATCTAAGTACATAGAAAGTCTTATTTATATAGCTTATTTTTTTTGACAATTATTAAAAAATATTTGCATAAAATTGGACAATCACACACTCAAGAAATAACATCAAATGTAAAAACAGGTTTTTTTGGTGTGTGTTTTTTTTCCTTATGTGACTGGCCAGGTCAATCATTCTCATAATTAATTTAAAACACTATTACTTTGGGATGCCTTCCTTCTTTCCAGCTTCACTGTTGCTTTCACTTAATGTCAGACCAAGAGTCTTTCATCATCAACAGTAAGAGCCTTAGAGGATGCATTTTAAAATAAAAAAGCCTAATCACTATCGAACATTAAGTGACTTTTCCAGTTCTGTCACATGCAATATTTTTGAACTAAATCTTATTGGTCTTATTCTCTTTGATTATATTTTGAGCAAGAAATAAGCTCTCAAAGGAGCACACCAATCTAAGCTCGATGCCACATTGGATTTTGAACCCATTTAAAACATTGAACAGTTGAAGGTTAACAAAGATTTACTGATTTACTATAAATCTTTACAATTTTAAGATGCTATTTCTATTACTCCTAAGGAGAAACCTGATGAGATTACTTTTCTTTGCCCCTTTCCCTACATAGATGTTACCTTTAGTTTGCAGGACATGGTTGGCCAAATCCTGTCTTAGAAGACAGCATGGGGATTTCGTTTTATTTAGCTGTGGTGACTGATTTCAAGACAGATCCTGCAACCACCTCATTACTGAAGTGAGGTTGGGGAATTTTTAAAAATGTATTATCCACAAAAGTTAAGTTTTTCTTCATTTTATTCTTAGGCCATATGTAATGTATTGTTGAGTTTGCTTCAATTCTTGGTGACTCTATGAATGAATGATATCCATCATGTCCTGTCCTCAACAGCCCTGCTCAGCTTTTATAGACTAACTAGAGGCCCGGTGCATGAGGGGGTTCCCTCAGCTCAGTCTGCACCCTCTCCAATTGGGGATCCCTTGGGGGATGTCTGACTGCCAGTTTAGGCCTGATCCCTGTGGACAGTTGGACATCCCTCTCACAATCTGGGACCACTGGCTCCTAACTGTCTGCCTGCCCGATTGCCCCTAACTGCCTCTGCCTGCCAGCCTGATCACCCCTAACTGCCCTCCCCTGCCAGCCTGATTGCCCCCAACTGCCTTCACCTGCTGGCCTGATCTCGCCCCTAACTGCCCTCCCCTGCTGGCCTGATCTCACCCCAAATTCCCTCCCCTGCAGGCCTGATCTCGCCCCAAACTGCCCTCCTCTGCTGGCCAATTTGGTCTTGATTGGTCAGTTTCTATGCAGTCAGCATCAAAAGCTCCACATCCTAGGCAGCCATTGGCTTCCCACAGCACCCAGATTTGGTTCTGATTGCTCAGTTTCTATGCCAGTCAGCATCAGAAGCTCTGCCTCCTAGACAGCCATTGGCTCCCCACAGCACCCAGATTTGGTTCTGATTGGTCGGTGTCTATGCCAGTCAGCGTCAGAAGCTCCGCCTCCTAGGCAGTCATTGGTTCCTCACACTTCACTCAGATTTAGTTCTGATTGGTCAGTTTCTATGCCAGTCAGTGTCTCTGGGCCTATCAACGGGGGCCTGATCAGAAAGACAGGGCTGATCAGCAGCCCAAGTGGAAGCCTGGAAAGAAATGGAGGCAGGGCTGCTGGCCAGACTGGGAGAGAAAGAGAGAGGCAAGTGCTAATCAAAAGCTGCCTCAGAGGCAACGGATCAGTCCCTGCTTCTCTCTTCAGGCCTCTCTCTGACCCTGATTTGCAGCCCCCTCAGCAGTCAGTGCTGGGTTACCATGCCTGCAGCCAGACTGTAGGACTGACTTCTGGTTGGTTGAGCCTCGATCATTACAACTCAGGGTTTTTATATATTAGGATACTTATGGTTTCCTTTATGAAGTCAATTCATCACATATTAGTTCTTCCTCTTTTCCCTCTACCTTCTATTTTTCCAATCATTATTATCTTTTCCAAAGGATCATTCCTTCACATTTGTGCCCAAATTAGGACAGCTTCAGGTTTGCCATTTTTGCCTCTGGCAGTATTTCAGGCTGTTTGCTTTAGGACCCACTTTTTCATCTTTTTGGCAGTCCAGGCTGACTGTAGAGATCTCCCCCAGCAGGAGATTTCAAATGAATCTCTTTTTTTTTTTTTCTTCAGTCTTCTTCACTGTCCAACTTTTACATCTGCATATGGTAATTTTGGATATGAGGATGTTGATGATCTTAGCTTTAGTCTCTAATGATGTATCTTTGTTCTTGGTGATCTTTCCTAATTCATCCATTGCTGCTTTCCTGAGTCTTAATCTTCTCTTGATTTCTTAATCTTCACCCCCAACCCCTCATAGGAAAGTGGGAAATCTGATTAATAAATATTAGAAGCAAAGGATTAGTTATTTACATTCTGATGAATTATCAAGTAGGATAAGATTTCATTATGTGATCTATTAATATTAACATAAATGTGGTTTCTTGGAGACCACGTGTTATAATATTATTTCTCAGAATAAATATTTCCCTTTATAAAATTGTTTTCATAAATCTAGAAAATCAAGTACCCCCAGATTTTATATGTGACTGGACTCCATTTCCTTTATGAATAATCCTCTCTCCTCTTATGAGCACCATGTAGTGACTTTAAAACATTCTATAGGATCCAGATCAAGTTTATAACTAGAAAAGTTGAATATGGGAAGCAAAAGTTTCTTAAATTATGTCTATGTAAGCGATGGACTCTAATTGTGCTTTGTGGAGTATATGGGATTTATTTAGAATAAGGAAAAAATGTTAGGAGAGAATTCAAGTTTGAAGTCCAAGACAAAATTCAACCTATTACCAGGGCCTACTGACAGCACTAAAAACAGTATGAGATATCTTACAAGTAACTGTAATAAAAATGGGAAGTATATTTAATAAGATGTAAAAAAAAAAAATTAAGAAAACTCTTGCAAGTCAAACATCAACTTCCATGCTTTATATCATTATACTAACTAAATGCAAAATTTTGAGGAATTCTCACTGGCAGGGGAAAGCAGAGTGGGAGAGTGAATGAGGGTGGAAGTAGGGAGACTATCTTAGATCAGATAAGGAAGCAAATTAAATGTAAACTGTCAGAACTCTGCTTGTGGGCCCATGAAGTACAGTAGAAAAGGAAAGTGAATTCAAGAGTCATATAGAAATAAAGTAAGTTATCATTTTATAACATACTAGAGGCCCAATGCACAAAATTTGTGCAAGAGCAGGCCTTCCTTCCCCCAGCTGCTGGCACCAGCTTCCCTCTGGCACCTGGGACCCGGGCTTCCCTTGCAGCCCTGGCTTTGTTCAGAAGATCATTGGGAAGAATGTCTGGTCTTATTAGCATATTATGCTTTTATTATTATAGGTTCTCAAGTTTAAATATAAAAATGCAATTCAATACTGTGAAAATAAATGGCTCAAGTTTCAACTCTGGCATTCACTTGCTGTGTGCTTTAATAGGGCAAAGTAAATAACTAATCAAAGTGCTCTTTCCTCCTCTATAAAATATGGATAGCATAATATAGGTATGATAAAACCTAATAAATCAATAATTACTAAATGTGTTATTAGATCTAGTTTATTTTTTTGCATTTAGTTATATAGAGGTAATACATACAGTATTTAGCACAACACTTTGCTATTATGTAGATTTAATAAATGGAATTAGCATTATGAATAATAGGGAAAAGATATAATGAAAGATGTCTTCAATGCCTATTTTCTATGATTTGGAAATTCATATTATAATTCATAAGAATATCGGGGGCATTCGTTTGGGGCTAGGGTAGTAAAAGGGGAATTAAGAACAATATACCATGTGCTCGGTTTGAGAGAGATGCTTCCCATCAAGTGGAGTTAGAGTAAAACTGATAGCAGCACACAGTTCCTACTAAAGATAGTTTTTCTTTCCTTTTGCTTATTAAAATTCACATGCCATTATTCCACTTTGCCGTCCCTTGTATAATTTTTTCCCAGTGGTAATAACAGTCTAATAAAATGCAACCAATTTAAATCTAAGCCAAGTGATAAAACAGATCTGGTTATACCACACGGGATTCTGACCAAACTCCTAGCTTTGCCTACAGAGATGATCAGCCATTATCCAAATTACAAATCAGAAGTAAAACTTTTATATAAACATAGTTCGAAAGCAGGTGGTGTTTTGATTGTTTGCATCTGAACATTCTAATGAAGCCATGAGATATGAATAGATGGTAATTTATTTAAAGAAATGAAAAGAGAGATTTTAGCTGAAACCTCAGGGTAAGAAGAATGCTTCATAAGATCACCAAGTATGAAATTTAAATTCTCTTGCTGAGTTAAATATGTCTTGACAATATCAATGAACTTGGAGAAAAGTGACATATTACTATTATATGCTCAAATTTCCAAAAGTCAGCTCTTTGCTATTATAAATATTACAGGATACTATTAAAAGGAATGTTTTATATTTATACTCATTTTGGGCAAAATATTTTTACTTTTACATTGTTATTTAAGTACAGTTGAGTTCAGAAAATATGCAATAAAGATTTATGAAACTTTTTCCTTCATAAAATAAAATGGTAGCAGTATATAGTAGAATTCTGACTTTAAATTTACTTTATTACATATTTTTAATCTTAGATATTATCTACAAAACCCATAAACTCCCTTTTCCTCCACATGCCTACAACTTTGTATGTTAACTTTTTGATAGTGTTTTCACTCTCATTGCTGAGCATGCAGTTATAGAATCCAGTAAAAGTAAAAATGGTCCAATTATATCAAAAGGGATTTTTTAATTGAAAATAAAATTTTCAAAGACCCAGGCAAAAATAATTGACAAGTGACACAAAAATAAAGTAACAAAAAATATATATTTTCCTCTCTAATTATCATATTGAAGATATGCTTGTTTAAACTCTGAAGCCTATAGACATCATTTTTATTTTTAAACATAAAAGTATTTGATCAGTAGAATGTTAAAAAAAGAAAGTCAGATTTATAACAGGTGAGTTGATCATTATTATCTACTAGAGGCCCGGTGCATGAATTAGTGCATGGGTGGGATCCAGCCGCCCCGTCCCTATTGGGGCCATCAAGCTGGGCCAGCCAGAGGGGTGGGGCCACTGGCAGTTGGCCAGCCAGCCCCGTCCCCTGGTCCAACTCCTGATTGAACTCCCGGTAGAGGGGACAATTTGCATATTAGCATTTTATTATATAGGATTAACTTTAAGAACACAGATATAGAATAATTACTGAGTTTTTGATTAGTAGTAACTGTGTTTTAATAAGAATAAAAATATTGATGTGAAATTTCTAATGCTATCATCATTTAATCTTTTCTCCTTAAATAGAATATTTGGTATCATAATTTATGGCTCCCACTTTCTGATTCCCATACCAAATCAGTCACCTGTTACTATTATTAAAACAGCAATATGTGCCAAAATTGGCTACTCCTCTCCATCTCCAGACTTCTGCTTTAATGTAGACTCATATTTTCTGTCAGTTGAACTGTTTTAAGGGTTTTTTACTTGGCTTTATTGTCACTTGGCTTTCTTGATTAACTTACCTAAATATGTTTTTCAGAATTATTCTCTTAAAAATAAAACAATACTTTTACTCCACTATATGTGAACTTCTTGTTTATGCAAATTATAATGTATAAAACCCATTTTTTTCTTTGGACCTTGCAATTTGGGCCAACATATTATCCCAATATCCTTCTAGTTCATCAGTTCCCACAGACACACCTATGTGACATATAAAACTGAGTGTGACATTGTCCTGGACTTTTTCATGAGGTGTTGATTTTATTATTCCTTCTATCAGAAATGAGAGTATTTTTCTCTAATAATCTGATTAGAAAAATTCTACACATCCTCCCAGACTCAATTCAAATGTTATCCCCACTATAAAACCTTTGCTAACACCTCCAGTAATATTTGGTTTTCCAGTCTTTGATATGTTAACCCTTAATTCTCAATTCCACAATGAAACTGACCACATTTACACTAACTTGTTAAGACCTCTGTGTTATCAAATGCCCTATAAGAGCCTCTAGGACTTTGATGCACAAAGAAGTTGGTGCACCAGCACTGGACCAAAAACAGATTTTCCTGCTCCACTCCAGAACCCCAAATCAAAATGGGCACTTTTAAGAAGATTTATATGTGATTGGTTTAAAAACACTGCCGCAGTATATACAGGTGTCCCCCACAAAAAAGAAATGTACACACATTATAAAGTCAGTGTTTACTAAAATACACTTCATTTTCAAAATTGAATGGAATCTACAGCTATCAGCTCTTAAAGTGTGTATATATTTTTGGGGGAACACCATATATCCATCCTTTGAGCTAAGTACAGAGCTCAATTCTCAAGTACAATTTACTTAATGAAGAAAATTTTGATTTTGACCTTACCACTATAAATTTACTGAGGAAGCATATAATTTAAACTCATGAGGTTTTAATTATACACTTGATAATAGTGAGCCATATAAAACACAATTCTTATTTTTATATTTTGAACTGTTTTAAATATATTTTCATTTATTTCAGAGAGGAAGAGAGTGGGAGAGATAGAAGTATCAATGATGAGAGAGAATCACTGATCAGCTGCCTCCTGCACGACCCACACTGGAGATTGAGCCTGCAGCCTGGGCGTATGCCCTGACCCAGAATTGAACCGTCACCTCCTGGTTCACAGGTTGATGATGCTCAACCACTGAGCCATGACTGCCAGGCTAAGGATCCAACTTTAAAACAGGCTAATCAATGGAGAGAACAGCATCTATCACTGACATTTTCAGTTAAACAATTTAAAAATCTGCAGATTTTACTCTTGATAGTTTTCAATTAAATGTATATTTATTTCTGGTTAAGGATTTTTTTTCTGGTTTCACTATAAAAGGAAACTAGTAGAAATTGTTGTATACACTCATATAACCATATAGGATCTAGCTCTATACCATGTAGTTTGGGAATTAGTACAGCATTTTTCCCATGGTAATATGTGTTTTTAATCTTGATATTTTTCAGAGGGTATACAGAGCAGTTTTCTTAAATATATTTCCATCTCTAACCTGCAACCCACATGGATATATTCCTTTATTCTTCTAAGGACAAGGTGCAAATTGAGAATTAAGCTCTGTACTTAGACCAGCTGCCTCCTGCATGTTCCTACCAGGGATTAAGCCTGCAATTTGGGCAGCTCTCTCACCATTGATGTTTCTCTCTCTCTTTCTCTCTTCCTTTCTGAAATCGATAGAAAAATTCAAGGCATTATGCTCAATTAATATTTGACAAAGGAGACAAGAGCATACAATGGAGTCAATATAGTATCTTCAACAAATGGTGTTGGGAAAATTGGACAGATACATGCAAAAAGATGAAACTAGACCACCAACTTACACCATACACAAAAATAAACTCAAAATGGACAAATGATTTAAATGTAGGATAGGAAACCACAAAAATCTTAGAAGAATCCATAGGCAGTAAAATATCAGACATATCTTTACTGATATGTTTACTGATATATCTCCTAGGACAATGTGAAACTAAGAAAATAAATAAATGGGACTACATCAAATTAAAAAGTTTCTGCATAGCAAAAGAAACCATCAACAAAAGAACAAGAGAGCTCATTTTCTCTCATGAGCGCATGGGAGAACATATTTGCCAATGTTACATCCAATAAGGATTTAATCTCCAAAATTTATAGGGCACTCATACAACTTAACAAAAGAAAGGTAAAAAATCCAATCAAAAAATTGGCAAAGGACCTAAATAGACACTTTCCAAAAGTGGACATACAGAAGGCCAAGAGGCATATGAAAAAATGCTCAAAGTCACTAATCATCTGAGAGACGCAAATGAAAACAACAATGAGGTACCACCTCACACCTGTCAGAATGTCTATCATCAACAAATGACAAGTGCTGGCAAAGATGTGGAGAAAAGAAAAGCCTTGTACATTGCTAGTGGAATGCAGACGGGTGCAGCCACTGTGGAAAACACTATGAAGTTTCCTCAAAAAATTAAAAATGAAACTCCCAGTAATCTCACTCCTAGGAATAAATCCCAAGAAATCAGAAACACCAATCAGAAAGGATATATGCATCCCTATGCTCATAGCAGCACAATTTGCAATAGCTAAGAATTGGAAACAGCCTAAGTGCCCATCAGCAGATGAGTAGATTAAAAACCTGTGATACAGCTACACAATGGAATACTACACTGCTGTGAAAGAGAAAGAACTCTTACCATATGCACCAGCATGGATGGACCTGAAGAGCATCATGCTGAGGGAAATAAGCCAGTTGGAGAAAGATAAATATCACATGATCTCACTCATTTGGGGAATATAATGAACAACATAAACTGATGAACAAAAATGGAACCAGAAACACAGAAGCGTCTAACAGACTCTCCAACCTAAGAGGGAAGGCAGAGGTGAAGCAGTAAGAGACCACCAAAGGACTTGTATGCATGCCTATGAGCCTAACCAATGGACACAGACAGTAGGGAGGTAAGGGCATGTACTGGGGGGTGAGAGCGGCTATGGAGAGGAAAAAGGAGACTCATGTAATACTTTAAACAATAAAGAATTTAAAGTAAAAAAATTTTAAATAAAAACACCATGCATTAGAAATGTAAAAAAACAAACAAACAAAACAACAACAAAAAAACTTTTCCAATATTGGAACATGCAAGTATTCCTGAGAAGAAATGTTTTCTTTGCTTGGGCTTTTTATTTGTATACTTTTTAGATATTAAAAATATAAAATTGATATAGTGTTCTTTGATACTGATCCTCATTCACATTTATATCTCCTGAAATAATGAAAATACTACACAATTAAAAGCTCTTAAATCTGTCTCATTGTGAGTTGGCTAATAGGCACTAAATCTGACAAAAAGAATTATAACAGCTGTGAAGATGCCAACATAATTGTATTCCATATTTATGTATTCATAAATATATAAATTTATTGAACACTTATGGACATGGAATGACAATGGGGTGAATTCATCCATAAGGCAATGCTGAGACATCATCGTTTTGACCTTCTTTGGGCATAAGTTATGTGTTAATAAATACACGTTGACTCACAGACTATATGTGCAGATGAAAAAAATAAATACAGCATAAAACTCTATGTCCAATTATCAAATAACAATTCTAAAATGTTATTTAATTAATTAACTAAAATAGGCAAATAATATTTAAATTTATTTGAGAAATAGTATATTTGATTTTTCTATGAATATTCTTATGTGAATTATTTATATTCCAATTAAAAAGTCAAAAGAGACAAATTATATTTATTTTTCTCCTTCAATGTTCTTTAGCAGTGTAAAATCTTACATCATTAATTTTATTTGCCAAATTCAGGCAAATTCAAGGTATCAAAATTCACCCATCTTCAGGCAAAATGACCATATGGAAAAACTTACGCTGTAGAAATCTTTTTAGTATCTAATTTCCACCATTACTCTCCAAACTTCTCTTTTAAAGTCAAAATGTCAACAGAACTTTCCTATAGGATTGTTCTTATACTGTCTTTCAATTGTTAGATATGTTCAAAGAAACGCTTCAAATCCCAAACTGAATTTCATAATAGGGTGAGACAATTCTTGTACTCCAAAAAGTCATTTGTAAGATAGAAACAAGAATGTATCCTTATTAATTGATGTATGCAATAAAACTGCACTGAGCACTACACACCAAGTGCTGTGCCTGGATCTGAACATTTCCTTCCCCACAATATTGTATCTGGTCATGGGACTTTCAATACTAGCTCAGAAAATGCTATTCGTTCCAAGTTGTGCCACTGTTTCCCTAAGAGTTTCTAATTGCAGTTTGAATTTTTTTTTCCAGTTATGGAGTCGCTAGTTATGTGATTAAGAAAGGTAAAAGAAAGTATATTGTTTCCCACGTGAGCCTGTGATTGTGCCATTGCTCCAGCACTTTACATATCAATGAGGATCACTATGTTGATATCTGCAGCATGCATTTTCTCTCCTCCAGTAAAAAAATAACATTTTAGCTTCCAGAAACACTATAGGAAACAGACAAATGTATGAAGTATTAATAAAGAAATTAGAATATTATAAAACATAATAGAGAAATTGAAGCTATGTAAATTAAGTTTTATCAACATGCTAAGAAAACAAGGTAAGAATTTTCAGTCATATTACAATAACATAAAATCATTAAAACTGACGACAAAAAGAAGTGATGAAGAATACATTTGAACTTTCCAAATTTTTGTTCAATGATTTACTTAAATGTTTTATTTGTAAATAAAGAACACTGTATCCAATTTCTGGCGCTGATTTCAGAAGCATACCATAATGAACATATGTCTAAATCATTGTGCAATGCGAAACTGTAATACGTTTTCCATTATGCAAATAAGCAAATGGCATTATAATGTAATCAAATTTCCTCAAGGTTAAATGATCTATAGTTTGGCATTTCTATTGCATAATTGCCTTGAAGTTATAGTGCCATGGTTCCTCACAAAGCTTAAGTGTTTTGAGGTACAAGTTTGTTATTTATGTCAGGCAAATCAAAATTAGAAGGAAAGACAATCTTTGTCAACCTTGATAAAAATCCTCCACCATATAGCTTAAAAGAAAATTACAGTTTATTTTAATTCTCACCTATAGTCCCTGTGTTTCAAGTGTGTTTAAAAGTCTCAAAGGAAGAATAAAGTCAGGGCTATTTAAAATAGCTCCTTTAGAAATGATCTATGCTGAAAAAAGGGAGGAAGGACAATGCTAAATATATATGATTTTGCTCAGAAGATAATTAAGAGTGAATTTTTATGAAAGGTGAACAACATATTCAATTGATGTGCAGTTAACCTAGACTAACAAGAAAAACAATATCACAATAAAGGTATTTTAAAAGTATTTTTCAAATGTCTACTTGGCAATATCCAAGCAGTATTCATTAAGTATGCAACTTGTTTTATTTACTAAGTATCATGTTTTTGAGATTTATCTTTATTGCTACACATAGTGTAATTCATTTGCTTAAATGGTTGCCTTAAATAGCCAACATTAAATTCTATTCTGATGGATAATAATATTGCCATTATCATTTTTTGAAGTTAGTATATATATGCTATATCCTCATCTATCATTTTATTTCATCTCTTTTTAAAACATAACAGTTTATATTCAATATTATTTTGTATTGGTTTCAGTGGTCAATCATACATTACACAAGGTGTTCCCCAACCCTGATATTTCCAGTACCCACCTGACATCATACATAGTAATTACAATATTATCGACTATATTCCCTGTGCTGTACTTTACATTCCATGGCTGTTTTGTAACTACCAATTTGTATTTCTTGATTCCCTCACAGTTTTCACCCAGTACCTCAGGCCCCTCCCCGCAGGCAACAGTTAGTCTGTTTTGTGTCTATGAGTCTCTTTCAAGTTTCTTAATACAAAACAGAGAAAACAAAATATAAAGTTTCTTGCATCATATATCACATTCTTACCATTTTTTCCATGTGATTCAGAATTCAGATAGAGAGGCCACACCCCCAACACACACACACACACACACACACACACACACACACACACACCAAAATAAACTCTATACTATTCAGCTAGAGTTTACAATTAATTCAAAGTAAGGAAAGATAGATCAAACTATTAAAGTTGTAACCAAAAAAAATATATGAGCAATTCCAGGATAGTAAGTCTTTGGTTTAATTACCAGATAATTCCAAAGTCATACAAGAGTTACAAAACAGATGGGAGTTTGATTTGAAATCTCTTAAGCTGTTATGAGAGATAAATCAACCTTGGTAAAGAGATATGATAAAGATTATGCAAAGCAGAAATTCTTTAATTATTTTTATGTCATTTCCTAACCTCACCATGAATAAATTCATAAATCTCTCTACTTGAATTTCCAGATCTAAGTAGAGAGCAGACTACAAATGTTTAAACAGCTTATCATCCTTGTTTGGTGTGGATTACTGTAACTCTTTTGTCCAAATCCAGCAATTAGCTCAGTAATCAAATGTGTTTTCATTTCATTTGGTGTCCTAATTAAATGATTCTGAGATCCTTGTCTATAAATTATCAGAAGCTTGTATTTTATCTCCAGCAAAACATCCTACACAGCCCATCACGCCGAGAAAAACAAAACAAAACGGGCATTCCAAGATATAACCCAGACCAGCCAGGTCAGGTCTGAATACCTTGTTGCATTGAGCAAACACTGGAAAGGCTGAATATTTAGCTAAGTTGCATCAATCATGGTTATTTCTCTTACTTTATAGAGTTTTGTTGACTGCATCAGTCCCCTGAAAGGTTCTATATCCCATTCCATTCAATGTCTCCGCCACTCAGTGATGTCACCACTAGAATTATGATATTCAACTGCCTAAGGAAAACTTGCCTGTATTGTGTTGTGAACAACTGAAGCCTGCAGCCAGGCCATGTGGACTCTGGTCTTCTCCATCACTAAGAGCTTTCAGCAGGCCATTGCTATATGTTAAGGGATAATGTGGAAACTATAATTGCCATTAGACCCTCAGGTTTATTGTATTTTCCTGATGGTATTTGTGTGCTGAACGGAGGTGATGCCTTATACAATCCAGCCTTCCCAGTCATCGCCAGCATTGTATCATTACCATATAAGCACTTCACCTCCCCTCTATTCCTATGTGAACTAGACCTTTGGACAAGGGCTTCTAACATAATTTAGTTAATATTTTTGCAAAGTGGCAGGGTATGCTACTTTTGCAAAGAAGCGTCAGAAATGCACTTAGATGCAAAGTCTGTTCTGTAACGTATAGTACCATTAAATATTACAAACACGCTTTATTCTTATCAGATTATGTGGTCAGAGCATGATGAGTTTATCAAAGACATGCATTAAATCTCAGAAGAATGGAATATGGGCCTCACTTCCTTACCTCCCAAAAAAACTCAAATGCGTTTTTGAAGTCACCTGCAGCCTTCAATTGGCCCTTAGGAATGAATATAGGATGAAGGCTAATTACATGAGTCCACAGCTAAAGAAATGTGTACCCTTTCCTTAGGACAGAGCAATTCCCTCTTGTCTCCCACAGCAAAGAATTATCCAGCCCAAAGTACCAAAGTGGCAAGTATTGAAAAGTCCTGCTTTATCAGACTTTCTTATATGTACAGTGTGCTGTCTTCACTCTTAAACTCCATTCTTTTGCAGCCTTGTTGATATATGATCAAATGCTTAAGTTCACTCTCATAAAATTTCCTTAGAGTTTAAAATCAAGATTCCATTATAAATAAAATAAAAAGCTAAGAATATAATTTACTTATAGGATATAATACTTCCTTTTCAAATCAAAGTTAGGGCAAAAATACAGATATTTAATGGAAAATCCCAAGGTATGACAAATTATTTTTTGTTTAAAGCTTGGACATGATTTACGGATACAGTGTGTGTGTGTGTGTGTGTGTGTACATTTGTTTTATTGACTGGAAGACTACTCATCAAAATGTACAATAGTTAATATTGAGCATTTCAGTGTAAATACATTTAACTATATAATTATTAACTATATAATACACACTGTATATGCATACATAAAAATTTAATAGTAAAAATGCTAAAGCAATGCCATTTAAATCACATTTTAAACAGAATATAGATTTAAAATACTGTCCCATACATATGCCATCAAATAATTTTTACAAAGGTAACCTTGAAGTTTTATGGAGAAAGAACAGTCATTGCAATAGTAGGGCTTTGTTATAACTGTAAAAGTGAAAATAATGGACAAATAATCTGAAAGGACCTCTCACCAGTGGCAATATTGTTACGGAAGACCGGAAAAAAAACCAAGCCATGCTTAGAGAAAGGGAGTTACATTTTATTAAGGGCAGGGCTAGAGAAAAATGTAACATTCAAATTCTGCCCCCCCCCACACACACACACACACATGGAGGAAACCTTTTCTATTTATACTTTTCCTAGCTCTTTTGTCTCCCAAATTTGGAATGAGACTTCTGGGCCTTCTGGGAAAGAAGGCCTATGTGCTGGGAAGGGGCCATGAGACCCTATCTCAAGGCCTGGCCTGGTGTCAGCACTGACAACTCTGTCTGGGGCATAGTCCACGGCCTCTCTGGAATGAGAGTAGTCTTACTTCCCTCATTATTTAAGCAAGCAAACATTTACAGAAGCCAAAATAGCAGGGTTAAAATTTCAAACAGCAGTTTTTATATAAGATGGATGCTGCAATATAAAGATGAAAAAAAAGCATTTGAAATGGTGTTCAACATCATATGTCATTAGGGAATTAAAAATTAAGACAACTATATGATACCACTATACTCCATTATTATGTGTGAATTACAAAATGCTAAACAAACTAAATGCTAGCTAGAAAATGGAATAGCAGTCCCTTTGGAGGGCACCTTAACAATTTCTTACAAAGCTAAATGTAGTCTTAGTACACAGTACAGTAATCATACTTTTAGCTATTTACCTGATTGCACTAAAAATTTATGTACACACAAAATACTACATATACATGTTTATTCATAGATGCCCCAAACTGGAAGCAACCAAGGTGTCCTTCAAAAGATAAAAGGGTAAACAACTTGTGGTATAGCCCAGCAATTAAAACATGAGCTACCAAACTGCAAGAAGTTATGGAAAAATCTTGAATTCATATTGGTATGTGAACGATGCCAGTCTGAGAAGTTTCCATACGGTGCTATTCCAACAATATGGCATTATTGAAGGGAAAAACGATAGAGACAGTAAAAACCAAACAAACAAACAAAAATGACAGTGTTTGTTAGGGATTTGATGGAGGAAGAGAAGAGATGCACAAAAAAGCCAAGGAATAGGGAGGAATTTTGGAGTGGTGAAACTATTATGTATGATATATTGTCGTGGTGAATAAAATATGTTTTATGTTTATCAAAACCCATAGAACTTTATAATTCAAAGAGTGACCCTTAATGAAAACTATGGACGTTCATTAAGAGTACTATGTCACAAAAAGATAGATACAGAGGCAAAGAAGCATCAAACAGACTGTCAAATTACAGCGGGAAGGCTGGGGGCAGAGGGGGGGGGGAGGTAGGAGATCAACCAAAGGACTTGTATGCATGCATATAAGCATAACCAATGGACGCAAGACACTGGGGGGTAAGGCCATGTTTGGGAGTGTGGTGGGGGGCAATGGGAGGATACGGACACATGTAATACCTTAATCAATAAAAAAAATTGAAAAAAAAAAGAGTACTATGCCAATATTTGGTTTGTTAATTATAATAGACTAGAGGCCCAGTGCACGAAATTCGTGCACTCATGGGGGGGGGGGGTCCCTCAGCCTGGATTGCGAGAGGGTGCAGGCGAGGCCGAGGGACCCCACTGGTGCACGATCGGGGCCGGAGAGGGACTTGGGAGGTTGGTCAGCTGGGGAGAGATCGCGGGAGGGCTCCAGGGCATGTCTGGCCCATCTCGCTTAGTCTCAATTGGTTGGACCCCAGCAGCAAGCTAACCTACCAGTTGGAGCATCTACCCCCTGGTGGTCAGTGCACATCATAGCAGGTGGTTGAGCAGCCTTAGCATATCATTAGTATATTATTCTTTGATTGGTTGAATGGACGACCAGGCACTTTGCATATTAGGTTTTTATTATATAGGATATTCCATACTCTTGCAAGCTGTTGATAATAGGGGAAACTATGGAAGTGGAATCAAAAAGTGTTCTAATGTAATTAAGTCTAGAATTTTTTTTTTTAAAGTTAACCCTACCCTTGGAAACTCTAAAATATTTCAATCTTCTTTCATAAAGAAAAATCAGTAAGACTTTTCTCTCTTAGTTATACAACAAAATTAAATTTGGATGAGTAGTTCAGGAATTGAAAAATCAGATATAGAAAAAGAAGATTATATATAATTTTCTTCAGGTCCTTGTCCTGAAAATGACATTCATGAATGTCATGAGAAACCAGGAAAGGGCAAAGAAATGGGAAAGGAAAACAAGATCATAAAAATAGATCGTTATTAAGAGAAAAGAAAACATGATGAAAGGACTCTATTTTCCCCTCAGGGACAACTCAATGCACCTGGCTGATGCTAAGTGCAGGGAATGAACTATAAGCATCAGAAAGCTGCACTATCACCATCCTTAGCCAGTTTACATAGAGGTCAGAAACAATATTGTTTGTTGCTTAGTAAACGTTGATAGGTAAAGCACCTAAAAAAATTGGATAGGCATAATCATAGTTTAATTAATACCTATGTTATCTATTTCTGTTTTCAAAAACCAAAGAGAGAACCAAATAACATCACTATCATAAAATGATAATAATTACTGGTCTACTCCTGAACTTATTCTATTTTGCTGTGTCAAACATACCATTTTTCTACTCTCATTCCCATATCTAGGGGATACAGAGATATTTCCCTACTCAGGAAGTTGGGGATTTGTGAGAAATACCAGCTCAGATATAGAAAATAAAGTTAACTTTTACTTAGTGGATCTATCTATAGTGACATGTGTTACTTATAACCATATATGTACGTATTTATATGTAAGTGAAATGTGAAGAAAGAACTTTGTGTTGCATTAACTTATTGTGCATCCAATTTTGTTTTCTTTTTTAATTTATCTTTATTGTTGAGAGTATTACAGATGTTCCCTGTTCTCCTCATTGATCCCCGTCCTCCCCAGACCTTCACCCCACTATTGTCTGTGTCCATGGGCTATGCATATATACATGTAAGTTCTTTGGTTGATCACTTCCCCCACCCCATCGCTCTGAGGATCCTCAGTCTGTTACATGCTTCCATGTCTCTGGATCTATTTTGTTTGTCAGTTTATTTTGACAGTCAAACTTGTGTGACTTGGAATAAGCTCACAGAGTTAAATCTTTTCATCTTGAAGAGTGCATTTGAAGCTGAGAGAAAAAAAAAATGAGAATTGGTTGACTCTAGAAACAAAAGTATATTTCACCCTGATGCTAAGTGTTAAGAAAGAGAGTTGGTCCTATCAAACAACCAAGAATAGGACTACTTTTTCTTTTTAAAGGGTATGATATTAAAACTAATTTAATTGAAGCAGGAAGGTAGTCTGACAATTAAAGTTTTTCTTCATTACTGAACCATAGTTCAGTAATTTACATGATAAAAATATAATTTCCTCAACTGAGTTAGGTTTTATCTACCTCATCAGTTATTCTTTTTTTAATTTTTAATATATTTTTTATTGATTTCAGAGAGGAAGGGAGAGGGAGAAAGAGGTAGAAACATCAATGATGAAAGAGAATCATTGATTGGCTGCCTCCTGCACACCCACTACTGGAGATCGAGCCCACAACCAGGCATGTGCCCTTGACCGGAATCAAATCTGAGACCTTTCAGTCGGTAGGCTGATGCTCTGTCCACTGAGCCAAACCAGCTAGGGCTCATTAGTTATTCTTTACAGATCTTCACACCATTTTTTTTTTGAGAACTGTAACTTATGCAATACTATAGTACCCATGATTTTAGAAGAGTGGTGCTGATCAGCATTAAAATTAGGTGCAAGGGATCAAAAAATCAAATACAGTTCTAAACTCAAGCAATTTTTATAGCTTTGGAATGGTCTGTGAAAATTAATGTTTATGAGCATAATATTGTACATTAATATTTTCCACTTAAAAAGAAAAACTGCATTTTGAAAGTTAAGTCTATTATATATGTATGTGTATATAGTTATATATATACAATATATAAATAGAATAATGGAAGATTACAGATATGCAGGGAATTGATGTTTTTTATAGCTTATTTTATACTTAAGAAGGAGCCCAGAAGTGATGTACTTCCCATGAAGAAAGAGCTGTGTAAACATTACTATAATAGGTGTGTTGAACTTCTGCTCAAATCTTGACTTACACAAAAGAAGGTTTTATTTTTTCAAGCATACTACTTACTCCTTTGGTACTAGTAAAGAGAACAAACATGCAACTCCTTCCGTTGTTCAATTCAGCTCAGCTAACTTGAGAGCTATATAATCCTCCATGCTGCACTAATAAATGCTTTTCAAAGTCAACCTCCTCTCATGTCCTTTTTGAAATCTATGATAATAGACAAAGTCTGCATATCCTGTGAAGTGTAGTAATTTTACCCTTACATCACAATGCTATAATCTTCTCAAAAGTAAAAATTGAAAATATCAAGGAAATTCAAGCTTTCAACTAAATTTATTTAACCTTTGACCAGCTTCTTTCAATCTATACTATAAGGAAGGTTTGACTCTGACTCCAGACTAAGCTGTTGATGTTAGAGACTGATGAGTTTTTCTCAACCTACGGAGCACTGAACATACAGCTACACAAGGAGCAATTCCCTCTGAAGGAAATTCGGAAACTAACTGAGAAATCCTATGCATCAGGCAACTCAGAGATACCCACATTGAAATGGAAAAGAAAGGCTTATGTACATTCTGAACGTAAACCCCACCCCATAGCATATACAATCAGGAGAAAACCCCCAACTCCCACTATTCTCTGAGTAAAGTAAGACTTGGACCACACCTCTAGCACCCCAACTTTTAAAGCTCCCACCCAAAGGATGAACCTCAAAAGCAACTGTCTCTTAAAATTGATGAGGCTTGCATTCACAAGTCCCAGAGAACTATAGTAAACAAAGATGCAATTGCATGCACATGGAAGACAAAGGACAGCAGATGTAGCTATACTTACATAAAACAAAACAAACTTTAAGCCAAAAACTGTAACAAGAGACAAACGAGGTAATCATATAATAAACGATCAATTCATCCAGAGTATGTACTAATTATAAGTATTCATGCACCCAATATTGAAGTACCTAAATATTTAAAGCACATATTAACGGATATGAAGGTAGAAATAGACAGCAATACAATAATTGTAGGGGACTACAATACCCTACTGTCCACAATGAATAGATTGCCTAGACAGAAAATCTATAAGGAAATGGTCTTCAACTATAAGTTAGACCAGATGAAACTGACAGACATATACAACATATTTCATCCAACAGCATCAGAAGATAGATTCTTTTCAAGTGCACATGAAACATTCTCCAGGTTAGATTATATGTTAGGACACAAAATATGTCTTAATGAACTTAAGATTGAAATATCAAGTCTTTTTCCAACCAGAATGGTATACAACTAGAACATGAAGAAAACTGGAAAATTCACAAGTATGTGCTGTTATTTCTAAATTCTCTGCTGACCTACTAACATTTGAAATTCAGTGAATAACTTGTACAAAATACTTAAACTTGGGGAAGCAAAAATAAACATACCTTATTTTTCAGCTCTAAAATTTTTATTTTCATTTTTATTACTATTCTCTTCAGCCTAGATATTCTTACATTCAAAATTATATAGTGAATATCATCTATGGATAAAATTCTATGCTGGATGTTGCAGGAACAAATGTGTCAATAAGACTTAAGTCAGATTGTCTTCAATATTCTCTGTACTAGTATATGTGGAACATAAGGAACACATGGATTGCATACAGGGAGATTCAATACTATTAATAATGTCAATTGTCTTATATTTAAACATTTGATTGAGAAGTTCTAAGTTTTTAAATCTACATTTCTATCTCTTTATGCTTTTCTGTGTATCAAACAATTTATACAACTTCAAAGAGGAAAGAAAAAGAAGAGTGTAAATAAAACCAGGTAGCAAGTAGGACAAGGTTGTGTGTTCTTATAATTATTGAGAGAAGCAAGCATAAATGAGCATAGGCAGTCAAGTATAATTACACTACAAATTTAAGTGTGCAAAGAGAGAGAAGTAAGTGTGTTATAGATTAGACTACTGAATAGCAAACTGAAAAAAAAAATAGTTTAGAAAGCAAAA